>NC_038241.2:22115166-22123098 GCF_000004515.6 Glycine max | reverse complement strand
CAATTAAATTAATCTAATCAAAATTGAACGATTCAATAAGAACATGTTATTGGTACACATACATGGGAGATATAAGATGGATCAGAGGATTAAGGGAAAATGTAAGAATTCTGCTAATAAAATTTATTGATAAAAAAAATAAAAATTATACACATACATATGGCGTTAATATTAAGCAATATATATACTAATACTCCATGCATTGCACAACATATTCAAGCACTGCAATTAAGAGTAAATGGAGAAAACGAGTGTAAAGTGTAAGCAAATTACCCAGAGGGAAGAGACGAAGGCAATGGTGAGGAGGATGAGAAGGAGGAGTAGAGGAGTGTAAGCAGATACTGGAACCTTTTTCACAAGAGTGGAATCCGTTGTTAACTGTTTCTTTGACCTTTCAGTTATGAATCTCTGCATCATCGTACTATATATTCCTGTTTAGTTTATAAAAAGAGAAACTGAGTGACTGATTCTGGTTGAGAAGGATACAAAGAAGGATGATGATGTGTAGTTTCAATGTTCATCAAGTGTGTGGGGACGAGGACTTAAGGACCATTTTCAATTACTGATAATTATGCAGCAGAATATAAGTAGTGATTAGCACAAATTACCGACAACAATTATTGATTGATATTAATTAAGCATATTGCAACAGTGGCAACCACTATGCACCAACCTTTTTAAATAAGAAAATACACCAAGGGGCATTTCTGGAATTTTCAAAAAAATGTTGGGTGCACCAGTAATAATACTGGTGCACCTAACATTAGCCAGTTGGGTTTGGTTTAGTTCTTCTACTTTGCACTCGTTCTAGGACTCAGACAGACATCGTAAGAAATCTCTGGTTTTTTCGATTTAGGACAAGGATATGGTTAAGCCGAAGCAACAGAAGAAGCTACCCCAGCAGAAGCAACAACACCCACAAGTACGTTTCAGCTTCTGTAAAAAAAATTATTATTCTTTTTACTTTTCATTCTCTCTCTGCAATCAATTTCTAGTAGTGGTTCTATAATTCGTGCATAGTAATCTTGCATTTGTGATCTCAATCTATTTCCTAATGCCTCTCTTTGTTGTCAATGCTTTACTTATTTTACTGTAGGTAAAGATCAATAGAAATCGTATAATCATTTATCAGTTTCACTATTTTATTTATTTATTTACTTGAGTGAGATTAGTATGGGCTGCATTGCATCTTTCATGGTTTCTTTCAAAGGGGGGATCTGTGCTGTGCTCTACTGAAATAATGCACTGTTGCTAGTAACAATATTAACAATATTGTGAAGCTTGTACTTTGAAAATTATGGGTAAGGGACAATTTAGAGTTTAGATCGCTGAACTGGGATCATCCATTTCTATTATCCAGTATAATTAGTTCATGAGGTTGCGGTAGAACTGGCTTACCTTGCTGTTTACATTTGAGGTTAGACAAAGACAATGACAGATAGGGGTTTTAAGGTTTGCTTGGTGTTGAAAGAAGGAAGGGGAGGAGAGGTCATGGGTTTGAATCCCCAATCAAAAAACTAACAACTAACAATTAACATTGGCGGATCAAGAAAAAAATAAAGACAATGACAGAGATTAGGATGTTAATGTGGCCGCTGTGTAGTGTCAAGTATGTCTTTCTCTGCGTATGTTTATATTTTTTGTTGTTTCAGGTTCATTTAAGGGTAAGCATAGGGTTTTTGGTGATGAGCTTTTCTCTCCCAGAATGAGGGAGATTTACTTTTTCCTGAAAGGTCAACTTGGTTTTCCTGTATTTTGACTTTGTTTTTGTGAAGGTATTAAAAAACCTTCTAAAGGCAACAAGTGATGGTACAATAATGTTACGATCCATCTCACATCTTAGGTCCAGTAGAGAATTAATAGTGCTATCTATTATTAGGCCCATTGTTAGTATTAATGTTCCTTATTTGTCTTTTTAATAATAATAGATAAATATAGATAATATCTCATCTAACGGATTCTAGAAGGAGTTTGTTATATTAGATTGAGTATTTGTCCATATATACTTGTGTAATCATGATGAAATGGCATCAATGAAGAATATCAGAATTGTTACTTTACCTCTTTTAGTTGTAGAATGCTAGGAGTAGAAGTAGAGTAAATTCCTTCTCTTATCAATGGTGCTTTCATCAGCCGCGCTCTCTGTATCTACTGCCACTATCCCTCTTGGTCACTGCACCCACCGCTGACCACAATTCTCGTAACTCAGCCACTGAACATCTGGAAGATGCGGTTCTCCGCCTCACACAGGATCTATCCACTAATCAGGAGTTAGCCGTTATGCTCGACGTCATCCTGTTCGGTTATCGGCTCTCACTACCACTCCATCATCTCCCAAATCACCGTCGCTTCCCTTCCACGTCAACCAACCAGATTCGCAACCAGCTTTGCAACCTTCCACCGCGACGTCACCAATCATGGCATCTGCACCAGTCGAGCAGCGAGTCACGAGAAGACACTCGAAATAGAGCGTGCTCTAACAAAGCAGCCACCGTAAGCAATCTCAACAGTTGTCTTCTGCGAATCTGTTTGCAACTTCATTCTCGGTCTTCCTTGCTGATGCCACCCTCTAAGTAGCTATCATTTTCTGTGTCGTCAATGTCATCCTCCATGGAGTTGTCATCTTCTGCATCTCCATGGCCCTCCAAACTATCTTCGTTCCCCACACAACCATCGTCCTCCACAACATCGCCCACAGTGTCGTCATAGTTGTAATCCATGGAATCTCTATAATCCTTTGGATGGAAGCTTGCTTGTGGGGCTTCTATGGAGGCTGAATCTTTGAGCTTCAATAGGGTCTTTTAATGGTGATTTTCCACCATGGAGATGCAGCGGAAGACAAAGGAAAAGAGGTGAGAGGAGGCGCCATCCATTAAGGAATAAACCATGGAAGAAGGAGCTTCACCACCAAGATGAGCCTTGGATAAGAAGCTTGGAGAGGATGCTTCAATGGAGGAGAAGAAAGAGGGGGAGAAAGAGAGAGGGGGGAGCACGAAATTGAAGGAAGAAAAAGGGAGAGAAGTTGAACTTTGAGTTGTGTCTCACAAGACTCTCATTCATCAAAGTTACAACAAGTGTTACACATGCTTCTATTTATAGACTAGGTAGCTTCCTTGAGAAGCTTTCTTGAGAAAACTTCCTTGAGAAGCTTCTTTGAGAAAACTTCCTTGAGAAGCTAGAGCTTAACTACACACACCCCTCTAATAACTAAGCTCACCTCCTTGAGAAGCTTCCTTGAGAAGATTCCTAAAGAAGCTAGAGCTTAGCTACACACACCTCCTATAATAGCTAAGCTCACCCCCATGCCAAAATACATGAAAATATAAAAAAAAGTCCCTATTACAAAGACTACTCAAAATGCCCTGAAATACAAGGTTAAAACCCTATACTACTAGAATGGCCAAAATACAAGGCCCAAAAGAAGGAAAAACCAATTCTAACATTTACAAAGAAGAATGGATCCAACCTTGACCCACGGGCTCAAAAATCTATCCTAAGGTTCATGAGAACCCTAGGGCCTTCTTTAGTAGCTCTAGCCCAAGCCTCTTGGAGTCTTCTATCCAATACCCTTGGGGGCGGGGGGTAGGATTGCATCATCCCCTCCACCTTGGAAAGGATTTGACCTCAAATCCCGAGGTTCTTCATACTTTAGGCTCCTTCCCTCGACACCTGTAAAAAAAAACATATGTATTAGTGGTGTTGGGTATGTTAGAGTAGGGTAAGGTCTGAAAACCCCTTTCATGGACATCTTCCCATGAGGGAACATGGTTCCTCACCAACTCAATGAGTGGTGCTACAAGTATAGAAAAATATGGGACAAACCTTTTGTAAAACTTTGTTAAGTCATGGAAGCCCCCGATTTCCCTTATACTTGGTGGAGGGGGCCAATTAGGAATGACCTTTATTCTCTTAGGGTCTGTGGGAACCCCTTGATCACTATTTAAAAAATTAAGGAAAGTAATGCAATAAAGCGTACCTTTTTCTGTATTTTTATGTTGATTATTCCTACAAAAAAAATACGACAAACCTAAGGTGTCCCATATGAGCACCTAAGTTTGTATTAAAACCAAAAATAAGAACAAACGTACCTAATGAGTTCCTATGTACATCAATCATGAAGACGTTGGGTGCATGACTAATTTTACAAAAAAGGGTTGCAACACTCAACACATTCATCATATCACTTATTGTAGGGATTTGGTGCCTAATAATACCTATTTTGGGCACCAACAAAGCACAAGGATTTAAGCTCTTACGAACCAAACCCTCATCCAACAACTCCTTCACTTGAGGAATAACCTCAAGCCCAAGAGGTGTGGCAGTGCAAACAAGTGTCGTTTTACAAAAGAGAAAATGTGGAGGTTGTCTAAGAGGGAAAGTTTCTTTAATGTTTGTCTTTATTGTAAAATGAGTTTCCTTCTTAGCTAACCTCTTGGAGGAGACACTTACCTCCTTACACTTCTCTTTAACCACTAATGGTTGTCCATCTTCTTGGGGGTAGATTTCTTCACTAGATTCTTCCCCTTTTGCTTCTTCACTTTCACAAGAGGAAGGTGAAGTAGTAGCCTCATCTTGGCTACTATAAATGTCTTGGCCCCTCATAATCATGGTTTTTGTAGTGGGGCATTGAGAAGTAATGTGTCCTCTTCCAAGACATTTAAAGCACTTTATAGAGCTAGTTTTCTCTTGCATACTAGCCTTAGAGGCTTGCTTTTTTATTGTCTTCCCCTTATCATCTTTGTGCTTAGAAGGTGTCACCCCTAAGATGCCTTGACCTTGGTCTTTCTTTGGATAAGAGTGAGAGCCATAAGATTTTGAAGTAGACTTCTTTTTAAGTTGTTGCTCTATCCTTATTTCCCAATCTAAGTTAGCCTCTACATTGTCCTTCCCATGAAAGTATGAGAGGTTAATGTTTGCCTCTTGAGGCTTTCTTTCCTTTTCTCTTCTATGGGAGTGAGGTCTAAGATGTGACCTATGCTTTCCTTTGTAATAGTCACGAATTTCTTCACTTAGGCTCTTGCAAGAGTTATGACTACTATAGGAGGCATATTTTTCTCTTTTCATTTCTTTCATTATTTTTTTCTTTCTTCCTCTCTTATTTTCTTTCTTTCACCTTGACTTATTTCTTCAACTCTTTTTTTTTTCCTTTTTCTTTTCTCTCTTGTTTTTTTTCCATAACTTGAGGGAACTCAACTCATCTAAGATTCTAGATAAAGGGTCTTTATGACTAGTACCCTTGCCATTAACACTAGATGAATGATGACTCATGTTGGTTCCTAAGTTGTGGTTCTTTCTTGTTGGAGGTTTGAAAACAAAAGGTAAAAGAAAATATGGTTGAAACTAGCCAAAATAAACACTAAAAGAGGTGTGAAAGATAAGGGAAAAAACTAATTGGTAAAATGCAAGCTATCTAGGCGGTTTGACAATGGAAGGTAAAGGAAATAAGCTATGAAAGTAAGCAAGAAAAGTAAACTAGGTGAATCCTAAGAGTGTTTGGATGACCACATTCAAGGTTCCCAACAAAACACTCACTATCCTAAGGAAAAATTACCTAAAATTATTACACACAAATGGAAGTTTGGTAACCTATTGGAGGCTCCCAACACACTTACAATGAAAGGTCTTTTTGTTACAAAACTTGAAAGCAATGAAGGTAAGTAAATTGCAAATTAAAAAATTACAAAATGTCCTCAATTTTGGTGGTTGTTCTCTCTTTGGTGATTCACTCAATTTGGAGTACTTCTTAGTCCAATAGCTCTTAAAGTGGTTGGCCCCTTGCTTCTTGACTCAAATTCTTCAAGGGATGACACCAATCCTCTTTTCCAATTCCCTATATGGCAACTCACAAACAAGGAAACAAAGAGACAAGCAATAACCAAAGACCAAAAAAAAAATGAAATGAAAGCTAAACCAATGCAGTAAAAATTTCAGCTCAAAATTCGAAGTAACCAATTCTCAGTAATTTTTACTAGTTTGTATGTCCAAGCTGCCAGCACCAGCAATTTTTTTTTAAGCATGGTATATTGATTGCCTTGGGCTTACTTTCAACCTTCCTATGTATGTTGAACTCACTAGTATTGTTTACCTCAGTTTTAGGAGTTCAATATTCACTTAGGATCAACATTTCAGCCAGCAATTCAATCACCAAAACTCAAATTCACAATAGACACAATCATAAGGAAACCTAAAAGTTCAAGAAAAGGTTCACAATCAAAGACTCTCTAAGAATTTTGCATGAACATGTTAAGGACTAATTAACATGAAAGATTTGACTCAAATCAAATAATAGGCTAAAAGAATTTCATACACTCATGAACAAATGAGTTAGACAAAGAAACAAGAAAATAAAAGTCAGCACAACATAAGAAATCATATGTGACAAGTTTCATGAGTAGACATGACTTCTATGACAAAACTACAATAGGTGAACAAGTCACTCTAGATTTTTGAGGTTTTCTTCTACTTTAATATTTTTGTAAGAATTTTATGATTTAGGTTTCAGCCACAAAAAATAACAAGACAAAAATCAAAGGAACCTAAACTCAACACAATTCATGGTTCAAGAACAAGAACAAGAAATTTGAACCATAGAAAATCAAATCTAGATTCTATAGCAAGTTTAATTAGTGGAAACTCTAAAGAATCATGTTAAAAACATTTAGCACAAGACATGTGAGGAGATACATGGAGAAAAAATGAAGAAACAACAATGGAAGAGAAGGTAAAGCAAAATATTAATGGAGGTTTAAGGAGCACCTACTTGAAGCACTTGTGCTCTGATTACCACTTGATGGAAGCTTACTTGTGGGGCTTCTGATGCAATCCAATCCCGCAAGGGCATTGGGTAGAAGACTCCAAGTAGATTGAGCTAGAGATCCAAGGGAAGGCCCTAGGGTTCTCATGAGCCTTAGGGTAGATTTTGAGCCCATGGGCTAAGTATGAGCCCGCTTATCTTTGTAAATATCATAATAGGTTTTTCCTTCGTTTGGGCCTTGTATTTTGGCCATTCTAGTAGTATAGGGCTTTAGCCTGGTATTTCGGGGCATTTTGAGTAGTCTTTGTAGTAAGGACTTTTTTTTTGTATTTTCATGTTTTTTGTCATGTGGGTGAGCTTAGCTATTATAGGGGGTGTGTAGCTAAGTTCTAGCTTCTCATCTCAAGGATGTGAGCTTAGCTATTATAGGGGTGTGTGTAGCTAAGCTCTAGCTTCTTTAGGAATCTTCTCAAGGAAGCTTCTCAAGGAGGTGAGCTTAGTTATTAGAGGGGTGTGTGTAGCTAAGCTCTAGCTTCTCAAGGAAGTTTTCTCAAAGAAGCTTCTCAAGGAAGTTTTCTCAAGAAAGCTTCTCAAGGAAGCTACCTAGTCTATAAATAGAAGCATGTGTAACACTTGTTGTAACTTTGATGAATGAGAGTCTTGTGAGACACAACTCAAAGTTCAACTTCTCTCCCTTTTTCTTCCTTCAATTTCGTGCTCCCCCCTCTCTCTTTCTCTCCTTCTTTCTTTTCCTCCATTGAAGCATCCTCTCCAAGATTCTTATCCAAGGCTCATCTTAGTGGTGAAGCTCCTCCTTCCAAGGCTTATTCCCTAGTGGATGGCGCCTCCTCTCTCCTCTTCTCCTTTGTCTTCCGCTGCATCTCCATGGTGAAAAATCACCATTAAAGGACCTCATTGAAGCTCAAAGATCCAGCCTCCATAGAAGCCCCACAAGCAAGTTTCCATCAAGTGGTAATCAGAGCACAAGAGCTTCAAGTAGGTGCTCCTTAAACCTCCATTAATTTTTTGCTTTACCTTCTCTTCCATTGTTGTTTCTTCATTTTTTCTCCATGTATCTCCTCACATGTCTTGTGATAATGCTTTTAACATATTCTTTAGAGTTTCCACCGATAAACGGACCAGGCTAGATTCAAGAAAAACCCGGCGATTCCCTTTTT
>NC_038241.2:21893297-22115066 GCF_000004515.6 Glycine max | reverse complement strand
ATATTCATGCAAAATTCTTAGAGAGTCTTTGATTGTGAACCTTTTCTTGAACTTTTAGGTTTCCTTATGATTGTGTCTATTGTGAATTTGAGTTTTGGTGATTGAATTGCTGGCTGAAATGTTGATCCTAAGTGAATATTGAACTCCTAAAACTGTGGTAAACAATCCTAGTGAGTTCAACATACATAGGAAGGTTGAAAGTAAGCCCAAGGCAATCAATATACCATGCTTAAAGAAACAAATCGCTGGTGCTGGCAACTTGGACATACAAACTTGTAAAAATTACTGAGAATTGATTACTTCGAATTTGGAGCTGAAATTTTTACTGAATTTTCTAGACATCTAGAAAAAAGTTATAAAAAAGAAACAAGTGATTTGGATAAAAGGAAAAAATACTAAAAATCACACAAGTTGGCAGGAAAATCAGTATCCAGAAAAAAAAAAGGTGAAAAGGAAGTGTGCTTGTTGTTTTGGCTCAAAATTTATTCTATAATTGGAAATTTCAATTGAAAATTAGTGTGAAGACAAGTGCCAAAGCTAGAGGTTTGTTGAGTCTTTTTTTCTGTTTTTTTTACTCTACTCTAGAGCCATTCTAAGTTTCTCTTTGAGTCATAGCTTGCTTCTATGTCCTTTTCATTGCTTTAATTGTTGAATAATCCTTGAAAAATTGTCTTGTTAAAACTCCATTGGTTTACCTTTCATTTCATTTTTTTTTGGTCTTTGGTTATTGCTTGTCTCTTTGTTTCCTTGTTTGTGGGTTGCCATATAGGGAATTGGAAGGAGGATTGGTGCCATCCCTTGAAGAATTTGAGTCCAGAAGCAAGGGGCCAACCACCTTAAGAGCTATTGGGACTAAGAAGCACTCCAAATTGAGTGAATCACCAAAGAGAGAACAACCACCAAAATTGAGGACCGTTTTGTAATTTTGTAATTTGCAATTTACTTACCTTCATTGCTTTCAAGTTTTGTAACAAAAAGGCCTTTCATTGGAAGTGTGTTGGGAGCCTCCAATAGGTTACCAAACTTCCATTTGTGTGTAATAATTTTAGGCAATTTTTCCTTAGGATAGTGAGTGTTTTGTTGGGAACCTTGAATGTGTTCATCCAAACACTCTTAGGATTCACCTAGTTTACATTTCTTGCTTACTTTCATAGCTTATTTCCTTTACCTTCCATTGTCAAACCACCTAGATAGCTTTCCTTTTACCAATTAGTTTTTTTACCTTATCTTTCACACCTCTTTTAGTGTTTATTTGGCTAGTTTCAACCCTAGTTTCCTTTACCTTTTGTTTTCAAACCTCCAACAAGAAAGAACCACAACTTAGGAACCAACATGAGTCATCATTCATCTAGTGTTAATGGCAAGGGTACTAGTCATAAAGACCCTTTATCTAGAATCTTAGATGAGTTGAGTTCCCTCAAGTCATGGAAAGAAAAACAAGAGAGAAAAGAAAAAGGAAAAAAAAGAGTGGAAGAAATAAGTCAAGATGAAAGAAATAAAATAAGAGAGGAAGAAAGAAGAAAAATAATGAAAGAAATGAAAAGAGAAAAGTATGCCTCCTATAGTAGTCATAACTCTTGCAAGAGCCTAAGTGAAGAAATTCGTGACTATTACGAAGGAAAGCATAGGTCACATCTTAGACCTCACTCCCATAGAAGAGAAAAGGAAAGAAAGCCTCAAGAGGCTAACATTAACCTTTCATACTTTCATGGGAAGGACAATGTAGAGGCTAACTTAGATTGGGAAATAAGGATAGAGCAGCAACTTAAAAAGAAGTCTACTTCAAAATCTTATGGCTCTCACTCTTATCCAAAGAAAGACCAAGGTCAAGGCATCTTAGGGGTGATACCTTCTAAGCCCAAAGATGATAAGGGGAAGACAATAGAAAAGTAAGCCCCTAAGGCTAGTATGCAAGAGAAAACTAGCTCTATAAAGTGCTTTAAATGTCTTGGAAGAGGACACATTACTTCTCAATGCCCCACCACAAAAACCATGATTATGAGGGGCCAAGACATTTATAGTAGCCAAGATGAGGCTACTACTTCACCTTCCTCTAGTGAAAGTGAAAAAGCAAAAGGGGAAGAATCTAGTGAAGAAATCTACCCCCAAGAAGAAGGACAACCATTAGTGGTTAAAGAGAAGTGTAAGGAGGTAAGTGTCTCTTCCAAGAGTTTAGCTAAGAAGAAAACTCATTTTACAATAAAGACAAACATTAAAGAAATTTTCCCTCTTAGACAACCTCCACATTTTCTCTTTTGTAAAAAGGAACTTGCTAGCATTGCCACACCTCTTGGGCTTGAGTTTATTCCTCAAGTAAAGAAGTTGTTGGATGAGGGTTTGGTTCGCAAGAGCTTAAATCCTTGTGCTTTGTTGGTGCCCAAAATAGATATTATTAGGTACCAAGTCCCTAAAATAGGTGGTATGATGAATGTTTTGAGTGGTGCAACCCTCTATTGTAAAATCACTCGTACACCTAACATCTTCATGGTGTGTGTACATAGGAACCCATTAGGTAGGTTTGTTCTTATTTTTAGTTTCAATACAAACTTAGGTACTCATATGGGACACCTTAGGTTTGTCATACTTTTTGGTAGGAATAATCAATATGAAAATACTGAAAAAGGTATGTTTTATTGCGTTACTTTTCTTAATTTTTCAAATAGTGATCAAGGGGTTCCCATGAACCCTAAGAGAATAAAGGTCATTCCTGAGTGGCCTACTCCACCAAGTATAAGAAAAATTTGGGGCTTCCATGACTTAACAATCTTTTACAAAAGGTTTTTCCCATATTTTTCTATACTTGTAGCACCACTCATTGAGTTGGTGAGAAACCATGTTCCTTCATGGGAAGATGCCAAGGAAATGGGTTTTCAGACCTTACCTTACTTCAACATACCAAACACCACTAATACATATGTTTTTGTTCTTTTTACAGGTGTTGAGGGAAGGAGCCCAGAGTATGAAGAACCTCGGGATTTGAGGTCAAATCCTTTCCAAGGTGTAGGGAATGATGCAATCCAATCCCGCAAGGGCATTGGGTAGAAGACTCCAAGTAGATTGGGCTAGAGATCCAAGGGAAGGCCCTAGGGTTCTCATGAGCCTTAGGGTAGATTTTGAGCCCATGGGCTAAGTATGAGCCTGCTTATCTTTGTAAATATCATAATAGGTTTTTCCTTCGTTTGGGCCTTGTATTTTGGCCATTCTAGTAGTATAGGGCTTTAGCCTGGTATTTCGGGGCATTTTGAGTAGTCTTTGTAGTAAGGACTTTTTTTTTGTATTTTCATGTTTTTTGTCATGGGGGTGAGCTTAGCTATTATAGGGGGTGTGTAGCTAAGTTCTAGCTTCTCATCTCAAGGATGTGAGCTTAGCTATTATAGGGGGTGTGTGTAGCTAAGCTCTAGCTTCTTTAGGAATCTTCTCAAGGAAGCTTCTCAAGGAGGTGAGCTTAGTTATTAGAGGGGTGTGTGTAGCTAAGCTCTAGCTTCTCAAGGAAGTTTTCTCAAAGAAGCTTCTCAAGGAAGTTTTCTCAAGAAAGCATCTCAAGGAAGTTATCTAATCTATAAATAGAAGCATGTGTAACACTTGTTGTAACTTTGATGAATGAGAGTCTTGTGAGACACAACTCAAAGTTTAACTTCTCTCCCTTTTTCTTCCTTCAATTTCGTGCTCCCCCCTCTCTCTTTCTCTCCCTCTTTCTTTTCCTCCATTGAAGCATCCTCTCCAAGCTTCTTATCCAAGGCTTATCTTGGTGGTGAGGGGGGAGCACGAAATTGAAGGAAGAAAAAGGGAGAGAAGTTGAACTTTGAGTTGTGTCTCACAAGACTCTCATTCATCAAAGTTACAACAAGTGTTACACATGTTTCTATTTATAGACTAGGTAGCTTCCTTGACAAGTTTTCTTGAGAAAACTTCCTTGAGAAGCTTCTTTGAGAAAACTTCCTTGAGAAGCTAGAGCTTAGCTGTAGAAGCAAGGCTTCGTGGTGAATGTGATTCAAAGGTGTTTTGATGATAACAATGATGACAACAAAAGATGATGACAAAGGTGATGAACAAAAAGCTTAAAGATCAAAGAACAACTCAAGTGAATCAAAGAAGATCTCAAGTAAATCAAGAACAAGTCAAGAGTTCAAGAATCAAGAAGAATTCAAGACTCAAGAAGAAAGCCTAGAATCAAGAATCAAGATTCAAGATTCAAGATCTCAAGAATCAAGATCAAGATTCAAGACTCAAGATTCAAGAATGAAGAAAAGACTCAATCAAGATAAGTATTAAAATGTTTTTTCAAAACTTTGAATAGCACATGGTTTTTTGACAAAACCTTTACCAAAGAGTTTTTACTCTCTGGTAGTCGATTACCATATTGTTGTAATCGTTACCTGAGTTTACAACGTTCCAATTATTTTCAAAAGGCTGTAATCGATTACAATGTTTTGGTAATCGATTTCTAGTGCCCTTGAACGTTGAAATTCAAATTTAAAAATGAAGAGTCACATCCTTTCACTCAAAAGCTTTGTGCAATCGTTTACACTTATTTGGTAATCGATTACCAGTGACTGTTTCTGAAAAAAATCAAAAGATGTAACTCTTCAAAAAGGTTTTGACTTTTTCAAATGGGTTTTAAGTTTTTCTAAAAGTTATAACTCTTCTGAATGGTCATCTTGACTAGACATGGAGAGTCTATAAAAGCAAGGCTTTGTTTTACATTTCAACAATCTTGAACACTTTTACACTTATTCAATCAATCCTTTACAAGCCTTGAATCTCTTTGAACTTCTTCTTCTTCTTTGTACCAAAAGCTTTCTAAAGTTTTATGGTTTTCTAAACCTTGAAAACTTGTGCTATTCATCCTTTTCATTCTCTTTTCCCTTTGCCAAAAAGAATTCGCCAAGGACTACTGCCTGAATTCTTTTTGTGTCTCTCTTCTCCCTTTTCCAAAAGAACAAAGGACTAACCGCCTGAATTCTTTTGTGTCTCCCTTCTCCCTTGTCAAAGAATTCAAAACGACACAGTCTGGGAATTCTTTTGATTCTTCCGTTTCCCTAATACAAAAGTGTTCGAAGGACTAACCGCCTGAGAATTCTTTTGTATCCCCATTCACAAAGTATCAAAGGTTTAACAGCCTGAGATCTTTGTCTCGACACATTGGAGGGTACATCCTTTGTGGTACAAGTAGAGGGTACACCTACTTGGGTTTGACTGAGAACAAGAGAGGGTACATCTCTTGTGGATCAGTTCTAGTGGATGGTACATCCACTAGGTTCAAAGTGAACAAGGGAGGGTACATCCCTTGTGGATCTTTGCTTGTAAAAGGATTTTTACAAGGTTGAAAGAAATCTCAAGGACCGCAGGTCGCTTGGGGACTGGATGTAGGCACGCGTTGTTGCCAAACCCGTATAAAAACTCTTATGTGTTTGTTTCCTTCTTCCCTACTCTTTTATTTTCCGCTGTGCATTTAATTTCCGCTTTTACGTTAAGTTTCTCTTCTACTCCATATTCTCTTAACAACAAAAGTAAAAGCCTTAAAAGAGTAATTTTTTAATTAGTAAAGGTTTAGGAATAATTAATTCAACCTCCCCTTCTTAATTATTCTGAGGCCACTCGATCCAACATTAGCTACACACAACCCTCTAATAACTAAGCTCACTTCCTTGAGAATCTTCCTTGAGAAGATTCCTAAAGAAGCTAGAGCTTAGCTACACACATCCCCTATAATAGCTAAGCTTACCCCCATGCCAAAATACATGAAAATATAAAAAAAAAGTCCCTATTACAAAGACTACTCAAAATGTCCTGAAATACAAGGCTAAAACCCTATACTACTAGAATGGCCAAAATACAAGGCCCAAAAGAAGGAAAAACCAATTCTAACATTTACAAAGAAGAATGAATCCAACCTTGACCCATGGGCTCAAAAATCTACCCTAAGGTTCATGAGAACCCTAGGGCCTTCTTTAGTAGCTCTAGCCCAAGCCTCTTGGAGTCTTCTATCCAATACCCTTGGGGGGTAGGATTTCATCACCTTTGCTAGCCTTTCAACTGCGTCGACTAGATTGATTTCGCACATTCCATCATCATGCGCGTAAGAGTACCCGCCATGGTTGTGGTCGCACCGTTGTTGGCCTGCAGGGTGTGCCTTTGCCCGAACCACACTCCACCATCCTTCACCAAAATCACAGCAACCCCACGTTTCTCTTTCCTCCCGTCCCAACGGTTTATTCAAATTTTTACACCAACCATTAATCTTGTTCACGCACGTGTCACTCTATCAGTTGGCCACCCCACTTTTCTTCTATTCTTTCTCTACGTCTCTTTGTTGGTCTCACTAATACAATTGTCACCCATTCAAATTTTCCTACCCTCGTTTGAAACCCGTTGGATAATTTCCCTTTTTCTACACTTACATCTTCACCACAGAAAAGAAAGTCTAAATCACCGTGGCCCAATTTTTACACTCCTCAAAACCCAAACGTGGCAACTCCACCAAGTCACCAACTCACCTCACGTGTGAATTTTTCAACCCATTCATCATTACATATCAATTACAATCCTTTCCTTCAACCATAAAAACAAATAAAGAAAGCCAATCCTTAGCAACCATTTGCCCACTTCAGTCTTCACCTAATCAAAGCCCAGATTTTCACATAGCCCACAATGCTGCCCAAACCCATTTCACTCTCACACTTTCAATTGCCTGTCATATGTCATTTGGTATGTGCACCTAATATTGCTGGTACACCCAGTAATTGTGTGTGATACCCATTTTGTCCTTGTGTAACATTGATATGGATTGGGCAATTTGTAAGTCTTATATAGATTAGCCCAATCCGTAAGTGGCCCAAACTTTTTTTTTTCAAAAATATGTTTTACGAATTAATTTAAAATTAATGGTCCAAGTAGAATTCGAATATGTGACTTTCACTAGCACAATGTTTTAACCAGTTGAGCTATATATTAAAATTTTTAATGTATATTTAATGTGCAAGTAAATTTAAATAATAAATCTTGTGAGAATTAATTTTGATATAATAATTAATATATTTACATATATAAATTATAAATAAAAATCTTATGTTTATTAACATAAATCTACTAATGTATTTTTTGACCTTATTACATTTGATTTTGATTTAATAATGTATTATTTTACATATATAATTTTTAAATAAAAATCATAGGTTTCATAAAAATTCATATATGCAAACATATTAATTATTATATCAAAATTAATTGTCACAAAATTTATTATTTAAATTTACATGCGTATTAAATATATATTAAAAAATTTAATATTATATATAGCGACATTAATTATTTTATAACATAATTGACTTATTAAATCAGTTGGTTAAACCGTTGTGCTAATAATGCGATATTATCTATTATTAGGCCTGGCTAGTGATAATGTTCCTTATTTTTTTTTTAATAATGATAGATAAATATAGATAATATCTCATCTAGACAAATCAGTGGTGTCAAATAGCAGCTATTGCGGCACTATACACTATAGTGCAACGCGATGCCATCACATTGCGGACTCCGCAAAAATTGTGATCGCTGGCCCCTTATGCGTCGCAGAATCGTGTTGGGTCATAGTTGTTGCATTGTTAGTTTCCGATGAGGATGAATCCAAAGAGAAACTGCATCAACGGCGACGACACGTTTAGGGTTCATCATGCTGGAAGAGGAAACCGGGTCAGAATGGATGTGGATTTGGGTCAGTGCGGATTGCAGTTTTTTGAGCTTGTAGAATGCATACAAGGGCCCAACAGTAGCCTTACTTGATGAATTTGTTAAAAGTTAAAACTCATTTTATTTTATACTCTATTCTTTTTACCTTTTACTTATGGACTTGGGCCCAACAGTTCTCATTTGTCACCATGTAGCCTTCTTGGTCACCACGTAGGCTTCTTCTTCTCCTTCGTCCAACCTCTTTTTTTTACAGGGAAGGTAACAACTTTTTTTTTCTTTCTTTTGTTTAATACTCCCCCTTCTTCTTCATCCCAACCTTCTTATTATTCTGATTTTTAAAAAAATCATAGTATGGCAAATGAGGGATCATCAAATCCTACTAGCACTAATCCTGGATGGAAATATTGTACTCGAGGACAAGGAAAAAGTTGTGTATGCTTTTAGCTTTTTTTGACTATATGCTTTATTGGGACTTGTTTAGCTAATTAGATTTTAGTTTATTTTGATTATGTGCCTCACTAGGACATGTTTAGCTAATTAGCTTTCAGCTATTTATAGCATTTTTTGATCATATTGGAGAAGGGGCAGAGGAGAATGAACATATTTTGTCTTGAACAATTTAAATTTTGAGATGATATTATGTTAATGTTTGTCCAGTTTTTTTTTCATATAGCATGCTTTTTTTAATACATATTTAATTGTTATATATATTCTATTTCAATCGCCATGTGTCCTCCGTTATGTGGCTGTGACACTATCTGCTATATTCTATAGTGGATTTTCAGCTTTTTGCGATTTTCTGCTATCCACTATTGACAACACTGAAGCAGATTCTAGGAGTTTGTTATATTTCTGTTAAAGGAGATTGTGGGCAAATTTCCCAAAAGGGGCTACTTTTCAAAACTATTTTTGCAAATGATGTTGTTTTGGAACTTATTCCTGCATGGGTCTATTTTTTACATAAATTGCATGGAAATCGCCAGCCCCATTGGCGAGTTTGGGCTGGCGTCGACACGTGGCACTGGTCTCGCCAGTCTCACTAGCAATTTGACCATGCATGGGACTCGCCAGTTTGACTGGCGAGTTATGCTAGGGGGAGCTTTTTTCCAGGCTAGGGTTGCAGGCGTAATAGAAGAAAAGCAGGGTGCAGTGTAGGGTGCTGCAAGCGGAAATCGCAGGTTTGACTGGCGATTTGGTTGGAGGAAATCGTAGGCTTCAGTGGCGATTTGAGGTCCATAAATCCCTTCCCCGTAAATGAGCATTCACTTAAACGCAAGAAAGAAGCAGTTGTTGTTGGTGTTGGAGTGAAGTTTTCCCAGAAGGAGAACGTGTTCTTCCACTTCCAGTTTTCTCAAAACTTGGTAAGTTTGTTTAATTTTTTTTATTTGTTTAATTGTTTGTATTCTGATAATTAAATTAGTTATTTTAGATATTATAAAATTTGTATAGAGTTTTAGATATAGTAAATTAGTAGTGTAAGTTATTAGTTTTCTATCTTACCTTAGTTTTAGTTTTAAATGGTAAATTAGGTTTAGTTTGATAATTTAAGTTTTGTACAATAGGTTTATTTTTAGTTATAGTTTTAAATGATATTAGTTTTAGTTTTAATTTTAAATGATACTAGTTTTGTATGTTAGGTTTAGTTTTAGTTAAATATATTTAAATTTTCTATGCTAGGTTAGTTATATGATACATTGTATTAATTTTGTATATATATTGTATTAATTTTTGTCCGTAAATATATATTATGTTATTTATTTAAATTTGTGTTTACTTAGTTTTAGTTTTAAATGGTAAATTAGGTTTAGTTTGATAATTTAAGTTATTTACGGTAGGTTTAGTTTTAGTTATAGTTTTAAATGATATTAGTTTTGTACGTTAGGTTTAGTTTTAGTTAAAAATATTTAAATTTTCTATGGTAGGTTAGTTATATGATACCTTGTATTAATTTTGTATATATATATATATATATATATATATATATATATATATATATATATATATATATATTATATATATATATATTATGTTATTTATTTAAATTTGTGTTTGCATGTAATTTAATTTATTTATGAAATATATTTAAATCATGTTTTATATATTTAAAAAATTTTTTATATTTAAATTATGTTATATATTTAAATTTTGTGCTTGGTGGGTATCTAAAATATTTTAGTTTATAGGTAGTGTAAGTTATTATTTAAATATATTTAAATAATAACTATGTTATTTAAATTTTGTATGCTAGTTATATGATACCTTAGTTTGTTGTAATTTTGTATATATATTGTTTTAATTTTTGGCCGCAAATATATAAATTATGTTATTTAATTAAATTTATGTTTGCACGTAATTTAATTTATTTATAAAATATATTTAAATTTTGTTATTTGTATAATATATTTTGTTATTCAAATATATATATTCTGTTATTTATTCAAATTTTAATTATGTGGTATATATATTTAATTAATTTTTTGTAAATGTAGTTAATTTTTTTCTTTACAAGTAATGTATAAATTTTTTTGTGAATTTATTATATTATATTTTATTTTGCAATATCAATGACATCTTCATCGTCATGTACATCAAATATACAAATTAAGTCTGACCCGATTGATGGTGACGTATTATGGATGCAAGCTAAGCATGTTTCAGAACATGTTTGGAATGAGAAAGAAGATCAGAAATTACACATCAGATGAGTTGTCCCCATGTATCAAGGGGAAGAAGAAATACCAGAGGAAATTATTCCTCTACTTCGGCAATGTGGTTTTTACTGGATAATGAAGATGGGATACTTAAAAATAAATGCGGCATTAATTAGTGCCTTGATTAAAAGATGAAGGCCTGAAACACATACGTTTCACATGAGATGCGGAGAGTGTACGATTACTCTTCAAGATGTCTCGGTATTATTAGGTCTCTATGTTGATGGAGCACCATTAATTGGTCCAACAAATCTTGAATGGGATGATTTGTGTGAAGAATTATTAGGAGTCAGACCATTGGAAGGTGAACTTCAAGGCAGTGTGGTTAAATTAAATTGGTTGGCTCAACATTTTTCACAATTAAATAACCATGACGGTGACGTACAACAACTGCAAAGGTTTACCCGTGCATGGATCCTTAGATTCATAGGAGGTGTCCTATTTGTTGATAAAAGCAGTAGCAAAGTTTCCCTAAGGTACCTGTAATTTTTACGTGACTTTGGACAGTGCAGCACGTATGCACGGGGACCTACCGTGCTTGCTTTTTTATATAGAGAGATGTGCAGCGCCATCGATTACAAAATTAAATCAATCGGAGGTATGTGCATCTTAATCCAAATGTGGGAATTAGGGTTAGCGTTTAGGGTTATGGTTCTTGGGTTAGGGTTTTGTGCATAGGGCTTAGGGTTAAACTACACAAGCCATTGAGAGACTGCTACATTCCAAAATAAGTAATGTTAAAAAAATAACTAAACTACACAAACCAAAATAAGTAAAGTTTCTAACTAACGATTTCATTGAAGACCACAAAGTAAATACATTGAAGAGAATTTAAACCAATACAAGTCACTCGTGTAACATACATAAATCAATTAAATGAACAACTCCCGCGGTCAGATTGCATTGGACATCGACGCCTGTTGTGCCCTTCTGCCCCACATCTACTACATTTTTGTCGGTGCTCAGATGGTTCGAGCCAATCCATCTCATTCCTTATCCTTATTGATTATGGCCGACCTTTCGTACGAATTGTAGTTGGGTCAGGGATAAGTGTCCATGCGTCATTAGAAAGAGAAATAGCCGCTTCATTCCCAAGAGGCCACCATTGTGCTGAGTAAGCTTTTAAGATGTGCTCATTTGTGTAAACAACATCTATATATTGGTAGTAGTTCATGCTCACGTAACCACAAGCTGCAATAATGTGTGAACATGGATAGTGAAGCACAAAATACTTTCTGCATTGACAATAATGACCATTCAAGTTAACTGTCCACTTTTGTCCGCCACGTTGTGTTATAGGATTGAAGGTCTCCTCTACTTCAAACCTTGTTGGGTGGATATCATACACGCGAACGATGTGTGAACAAGCTTGTTCTTGATTTTTTCTAAGTTCTTTAACAAGCTTAGAACAATATACTTGTCCTTCATTTAACTGTCTTTGGGCTTGGCGTCCATGATCAACAAAGTACTTTCGACACCTACTATATGTTGATTTGGCCAACGCTGTTATCAGTATGTTGCGACAATCCTTCAATACCTTATTTATACATTCTGAGAGGTTCGTTGTCATGTGTTCATATCGACGTCCTTCTCTATCATAAGCCATGATCCATTTTTCCTTTGAAATGCGATCAATCCATGTTGCTATGGTGTGACTCAGTTGACGGAATTTTTCTAAATTTTGATAAAAAAAAATATGCTTGCAAGGAGTGTAGCCTGCATGAAATTAGTTAGCAACAATAATTTGAAGTATACATGAAACTTAAATTTACGTGACCATGATAAATGAAATCTTACTTAATTTCTTCAACATTTCTTTTTGTTTGGCATTATTGAATTTGCGATTGAAATTGTTTGCTATGTGTCGAACGCAGTAAACATGATAACCGTGGGGAGGTTGCCAACCAAGTGCTTCATTAGCCACAACAGACTTTATACTCGCGTGACTATCAGATGAGACAAATACCATTTTTATCTGTGACGTGTTCACGCAAGTGTGCCAAAAACCATGATCACGCTGTTAACGTCTCACCTTCGACCACGGCGAATGCTAGAGGAAGGACACCACCATTTTCATCTTGTAATGTGGCCACTAAGAGGGTCCCCTGGTATTTTCCATACAAATGTGTGCCATCAACTTGTATGATTGGCTTACAAAACTTGAAAGCCTCCTTACATTAACCAAAAGTCCAAAACACTCTTTGAAATTGACGATGTTTGCGACTAACCGTGTTCCCAACAATAAAATCGTCATGTAGTATTTGAAAATATGATCCACGAGAATGATTTTGCATGTGTGTTAGCCACAACGAAAGTTTCGCATATGACTCTTCCCAATCGCCATATTCAAGTGCAATGGCTTTTTGCTTTGCCAACCAAGCTTTTTTGTACGACACCTTGTAGGCAAATTCACTGTTAATCCTTCCTTGAATCAAAGAAACTTTTATTGATGGATCTTCTTTGATCATGCCGGTTAATAAAATAACAAAATTAAAATGACAATTAACGCAAAAGTAGCATAATATGAACATAAAATACGTACCTACTACACAAGTGGCAATTAAATTCGAATCAAGCTTCTCGTGATCTTGTGTCATGGTCATATTGAGACATGTGTGTGGTCAACCCCATTGTGTGACTTTCCATGAATTAGTTTTTTTTAGATAAAATTGCCCTCATATAGAACGGGCAAGGACACTCTGTGCTTTTATTCAAGCAACAAACAACATACTTGTTCGATTTGCTTTCAACAACTTTGAAAGTTTGATGTACCTTCATAACATATTGTTTCAGTGCATTTTTTTACCGCATCTTTAGTATCAAAATCCATGCCAACATATAATTCTTGTCCAACATTAAAACTCGATGACATCTCCAAATCACAAATGTCTTCCTCATCAAGATGACTCCAGTCGATATTGTTATAATACAAAGCATCACTCCAAAATGGATTTTCAATTCCTTGTACACCTAATAGTTCAAAAAAAATTCAAATCATACTTATTTAACATTAAATACAATTGACATCAAATGATAAATTTATTCACCTATTTTTTATTTAATAAATTATACCTTCTGTTGGGTGAACAATTCTTACTGGTTGAATTATGTCGGTGACTTCATCGTCTGTATCAGATATACCATCAACACTATCATCTTCATCTAAAGACTCTTCAACGTATGAATTAGACACAAGATAATCATCATCATCATCTTCATCACCATGTAAGTTGCTCACATTTGTTGGCGGTTGTGCCTCATTATTAGATAAATTATTTCCGCATGATGTAAGAGAATTTGCAGAATAAAACATAGAACCACCAGTCACATCCTTTTCTATGTACAATTCCAAAACTGACATTTGATTTTGTTGTTGAAAACTTTCGAGCATGGTTTCAACATCTTTGTCATCACAAATTTGCAAAGCAACATATTTTCCAGAAACTAAAAATCTACAATTGATAGCAGAAATAATTTCATTATTTACTAACTTTACCTTATCTCCAAATTTTTTTCAAAGCATTGAAACTAATTCCACGTTTAATCTGAATCGTTTTTTTACTACCTTCAAATATTACACCATCATTCTCTTCATATACCCTTCCATTGAAATACAATACTGTTATAATTGAATTCATCATGTACAGACAAAAACACTATTGTAAATAATTAATCATAATAATAATAAATTCAAAATAAATAAATCTAATCACAAAAAACCTCTTTACTGAAACTTCACATTAAAACTTTATTCTAAATAAAAATTATTAACTTCAACTAAATATGACGAAAGAGACTTAAAACAGTTGAACGATTTGAAGGTACTAATTTTAAAAGCAAAATAATCCATCAACGAAGCAAAAGGTAGTAATTAATCTTAACAATAATAACTTAAAAATAAATAAAGGTCATTAATTAAATATGATGTCACAAACTTAAAAGTAAAAAGTAAAAATTAAAAAAGGCAGAACAAAGGAACGCTTTCAAAGTAGACATTTTAATTACATTACAAAGCATCAACCAAATTATTATTATAAAGTCACACGAACAAAACATCAACAGCAAGCTAATCTAATTAAAAAATACTACACACTTCATATTGAAAATTTTGTCTGCACTCAAAATACTTACTTCAAATAAATATGATGCCAAATAAATTTTTTATTTTAAACAGGGTTGAAGTTCAAGGCTCATAAATTTTTAACACACACAATAAAACCATGAACACCCCAACCTAATCTAATTAAAAAAATACAACAACTTCATATTTAAAAAAATTTCACACTCAAAATACTTACTTCAAATAAATATGATGCCACAAAAATTTTGGATTTTAAACACACTTCAAAGAAGGCTCATAAATTTTTAAGACAGTAACACAACATCAACACCAACCTAATGTAATTATAAAATGACTACAAACTTCATATTCAAAACAATTTTCCGACTCTAGATATTTTCTTCAAATAAATATGACGAGACAATTTTTTTTAAATAGACTTTTACTTCAACCCTCACAAATTTAATTAAAAAAAATACAACTTAATTAAAAAAATTATAATAAAAACTTCACATTCAAACTTTTTTCCGTCGTAAAAAAAAATTACTTCGTAAAATTTAATTTCATGCCACACACATTTTATTACGAACTTTATACCTTGAAGGCTGACTTGAAGAACAAAAGGTTCAGCAATTATAAAAATCGGATAGCAAACAATTTTAAAAATTGGGCAATTTTTAAAACGCACAACAAATGTGGAAGAAGAGTGCCTAATTAAAGTTGATGATCTCGCCATCGCCAATGGCTATATCAGTGCGCAACTCGCCAGTGCCACTAGCTGATGCTCACTGCACCCTACTCTTCTTCTGCTACACATGCCTGCAACCCTAGCCTGGAAAAAAGCTCCCCCTAGCGCAACTCGCCAGTCAAATTGGCGAGTCCCATGCATGGTCAAATCGCCAGTGAGACTAGCGAGACCAGTGCCACATGTTGACGCCAGCCCAAACTCGCCAATGGGGCTGGCGATTTCCATGCAATTTACGTAAAAAACAGACCCATGAAGGAATAAGTTCCAAAACAGCACCATTTGCGGAAATAGTTTTGAAAAGTAGCTCCTTTTAAGAAATTTGCCGGAGATTGTGAGTATTTGTCCATATATATACTTGTGTGATCATGATGTCATGGTATCAATGAAGAATATCATAATTGTTATTTTACCTCTTTTAGTTGTAGAATGATAGGATTAGAAGTAGAGTAAATTCCTTCACTTGTCAAATAACTCTTGTTGTATTCACTATTAATTTAACTCTTTTGAAAATTTATAATAATGATACCTCCTATATATTCTCACTTGGTGGGATAAGGTTTTTGTTGTTATTGTTATTGTTGATAGTTCTTATATATCATTATATTAAGTGACAAATCCAACAGTAAGCTTGTAGTGCTTCTAGGAATAGATGTTATTTGGATACTTTAGCTGTTGTTGACCTGCCATTTATTGGCGACAGATTAAGAAGCAGGGAAATTAGGCTGATACTTCTCAATTTCGGACTCAGTTGGATGCTCCGGGCTCATGCGTTGTTGAAGTGACTGCAGATGGTAATTGTTTCTTTAGGTCAGTTTGAATGCTTTGCATCCATTTTCACTTATTATATTATTTGTATTGTATTGTGTGTGTGTGTGCCTGTGTGTGCGCGTGTGTGTGTATAATAGAGTATTAATTTGCTTCAGCTAGTACCTAGCAGTTGTGTGTGCTTCTACATACTACTACACTAGATATATTCACTTGCACACGAAATGCCAATCTTGTTATTTTTATGCTGAAACTGACATTAGGTTAACGACCCTAAAATCTATGGAAACTGATGGTACATGGGCTGGACATATGGAATTGCAGGCAGCTTCTCCTGTAACGCGTAGTAATGTATGCATTCATCGGGTGAGCAGCATCCTTGAAGATAATTAACTCCCTCCCCTAATCTCGCATATTTTTGTATGGTTCATGTCATTGATGATTAGTTAGATATTCATTTTTCATACTTTTATACAAATTAAGATTGGGATGTGCTGTAGTGTTTACATTCTATCATCTTTGTCCCATGCAATTTTATTTTGTTTTTGAATTTGCGCAAGCTTTGTTCATTAATGTGAAGACTGAAAATAGTAAAATACACATTTTTCAGATACAGATAATTGTTTCTAAAATTTCTTTGATATACTTTGCATGTTGATACATTCTAAAGTTAATTGAAATTCCTATTCTTATTGGTGTGCTTTTGCAGAACATGTCCCTCGGTGGTACATAAGAAATTTTGGGGATCGTGGAATTCGTATGATCCATTTGTAAGTACTATGGTGTCTATGGTTATTATGTGCAATTTCACTGCTTTGTCTATTTTGTCTGAAAATTATATTTGATTAATATTGTTTATATCTTCAACTTGCTGGTAGACTCTGGGTCTTCATTTTTATGATTAGGAGACATTTGCTTTCAAACCATCCATTCAATTAGTAAAACCACCACCTTAGAATCACACGCACGCACATGAATAGAGTACTAGAATTGTAGTGCATGCTGATTATTTAGACATGAGATATGGTAAATGATAATAGAATGTGATTCAGGAATCTGGTAGCAACTGATATAATTCAGTTAGATTGTTTGAAGGAACATTGTTGAAGTCAAGGAGTGAACATCCAATCATTGTCTGTGAATGAAAAATCCTGTTACTGATTTTGCCAAGGATTTCAATCCTATTATTTATTATTTCTAACAGCTCTTATTAGTATGTGATTGGAGTATTTAGTAATTAATATTTTCTAATCTTAATCACATCATTTTATCTCTTTAGGGGTGACCATGTCATGTAATATTGTCCTGTGTGCTGTTAATCTATTTATGCATAATACATGTAATTAAGATTTAAGGTATAACAATTCCCAAGGAAACCAATGCAAAATAATTGTCTTGAGCTTGCATATGAATTTGGTTGTTTTTATGTTTACTATGTTTTTCCAGGTCTTATCATGATGGGGAGCATTATAACAGTGTGCGGTTAAAGGATGATCCTTTTGATGGACCTGCAAGGCCAATTGTAATTAAGGTTCTTATTATTTCTGTTTGCTGACTCTTGGATTAATGCTAAGTGTAAAACTGATATGATCTTTTCATATATTTCAATCATTTCTTACAAAGGGAAATAGGTTATATTTATATACACAGAAAACCCTATTTCTAATTATAACTAAATCAGGATAATTATAACCAAATCAGGGTAATTAACAATTAATAACTATATTCCTATTATAGTTCCTACAATTTTGTTGACAGCTAACGCCAACACTCCCCCTCAAGTTGGTGCATAGATATCTCGAATGCCCAACTTGTCAAGTGCGTTGTAGAAGTCTCTACTACATACAGCTTTTGTGAGTATATCTGCTAATTGATCTTCAGATTTAACAAACGGAAATTGAATTATCTTGGTCTCCAAATTTTGCTTAATAAAGTGTCGATCTACTTCCACGTGTTTTGTTCGATCATGTTGAACCGGATTATGAGCAATTTCAATTGCAGACTTGTTGTCACAAAAAATATTCATCGCACTATGCGAAGCAAAGCCAATTTCAATTAACAGTCTTCGAAGCCAAAGAAGCTCACATAGACCTTTTGCCATCCCTCGAAACTCTGCTTCAGCACTTGATAATGCTACAACCTTTTGTTTCTTACTTTTCCATGTAACCAAATTTCCTCCAACAAAGGTGAAATAGCCTGAGGTGGATTTTCTGTTGGTGATATCTCCTGCCCAGTCAGCGTCTGTATAGCCTTCAACTTGTACATGATTATTCTTTGTGAACATCAAGCCTTTTCCAGGCGAGGACTTCAAGTACCACATGATTCGAATTACCGCGTCCATGTGATCTTTACTCGGGTTGTGCATAAATTGGCTTACTACACTTACCGCATACGCTATATCAGGTCGTGTATGAGATAAGTAAATAAGTTTGCCAACCAATCTCTGGTACCTTCCTTTGTTTGTTGGCACTTGGTCTGGATATTCTCCAAGTTGGTGGTTCTGGACAATTGGAGTATCTGCAGGTTTACAGTCTAGTAGCCCAACCTCAGATAAGAGATCTAAGATATATTTTCGTTGAGATAAAAAGATGCCTTTCTTCGACCTAGCAACTTCAATACCTAGAAAATATTTGAGTCCACCTAGATTTTTCATCTCAAATTCGGTTGCCAGTTGTTTTTGAAGTTTTGCTATTTCCTCAGAGTCATCTCCTGTAATAATCATATCATTTACATACACAATCAAAGCTGTGACCTTACCTTGACGGTGTTTCAAAAACAGCGTATGATCTACGTTGCTTTGTTGGAAGCCATATTTTTTCATTGCCAGGTTCAATCTCCCAAACCACGCTCTAGGAGATTGCTTCAAGCCATACAAACTGCGTTGCAATTTACACACCACCTTAGTCTCATAATTTGGCATGTATCCCGGAGGGATATCCATATATATTTCTTCTTTCAAGTGCCCATGGAGAAAGGCGTTTTTCACGTCTAACTGATGCAATGGCCAATCAAGATTTACTGCAAGAGATAAAAGAACTCTAACAGTGCTCAACTTGGCAACAGGAGAAAAGGTTTCTTGATAGTCTACGCCATATGTTTGTGTAAAGCCTTTAGCTACTAGTCTTGCTTTGTACCTTTCAATAGACCCATCAGCTTTGTACTTGATGGAGAAAACCCACTTACACCCTACTGGTTTCTTTCCTTTTGGTAAAGGGACAAGAGTCCATGTTGCATTCTTGTTTAATGCCTCCATTTCTTCATTCATAGCATGAACCCATCTAGGGTCTTCAATGGCCTCTTCAACGTTGCTAGGTACACTGTGTGAAGATAGCTCATTTGCAAATTTCTTAAGGGGTTCAGATAAGTCCTTCATGGAGACATAATTAGCAACTGGATACCTCGATCTATGATCCTCTTCTTCAGGAGAGTAACGTTTCAGTGGTTTTCCCCGATTATGCCTGTGAGGTAATTCATAGCTAACAGAGATATCACCATTATTATTATTATCAGGAGATATAGAAGAGCTTACCTCAATGATATTCTCAGGAGATGGATCGTTGAGTACTGGAGAGGGGGGGGATCCCGATACTTCAACTTCAGGACTCATATGGTCTGTTTGAGTTTGACAAGAATCACCAGAAGCTTCAGTTGATGGTATATCAATATCTTTGAACCAGTCAAATGTCGACCAATTCGACTCTTCTTCTGGTGTCTCCCCCTGAAGAGAAGAATTGGGTGATGCCGAGGAGTAGAAATGGTCAAATTCCAAGAATGTAACATCCATAGTTACATACATGCGTCGAGTAGTAGGGTCATAGCAGCGATACCCTTTCTGGTGTGCACCATATCCCAAAAACAGGCAACGAACGGCACACGGATCAAGCTTTGTACGCTGGTTTTTATGTAGGTGACAAATGCAACACACCCAAAGACACGAGGTGGCAGCATTTGTATTGTAGGCAGCGGTACAAATGTGGACAAGGTCTGCAGCGGAGTTTTAAATTCAAGAACCTTTGATGGCATCCGATTGATGAGATATACTGCTGTAGTAACAGCATCAGTCCAATGGTGGTGAGGCACATGTGCTCCATGTAAAAGAGCACGAGCAGTTTCAAGGATATGGCGATTTTTCCATTCTGCAATACCATTTTGTTGTGGAGTTTGTGGACACGTGGTTTCGTGAATAAGTCCGTGTTTTTTGAAATACTCATGGAATTGGTGATTTACAAACTCCCCACCATTATCAGAGCGAAGGATCCTAATCTTCTTTGAATATTGAGTCTGAATCATTTTATGAAATTGTTGAAATATGTGTACCACTTCATTTTTTTTGTTTCAACAAGTAAATCCAAGTCATTCGAGTGCAATCATCAACAAATATCACAAACCACCGATAACCAGAGATAGAAGATTTTGGGGATGGACCCCATACATCAGAATGGATTAAAGCAAAAGGAACATTACTTTTATTCATACTTAATGGAAAAGTGACTCGATGACTCTTGGCTAAAATACAAGCTTCACATTTGAAGTTCAACAAGGATGTATCTGAAAATAAGTTTTGGAACACATGTTTCAGGTAGCCAAACGAAGGATGGCCTAATCGACGATGCCAAAGTAAAACTTGCTCCATTTTGTTGTTTCTTGGATAATGCATGTGATGCGCTCGGCCTACACTGAAATCCTCCATATAGTAAAGTCCCCCTCTCTTAGTACCACGCCCAATGATCTCCTTCGTGAGAATATCCTGAAGAAAACAGAAAGATGGATAAATTAGCACAACACAGTTCAAGTCCTTTGTAACTTGACTCACAGACAACAACTTATGAGATAGAGAGGGAACAAGTAGTGTATTTGAGAGCAAAAGGGATGGTGATAACATCACAGTTCCAGCCCCTGTTACCGCCGATAAACCACCATTTGCGTTGGCAATACTTGAGCGCCGAGGAGTTGAACGTTCAGAAAAATCAGCAGCATCAAACGTCATATGATCGGTAGCTCCGGAATCAAGTATCCATGCATTAGAGTCATCAGCATGATTAGAGCAAATTAGAACATTACCTTCAGTGGTGTGGGAACTTGATTTCGGAATGAGGGAAAGATGTGGTTCAACAGTAGCTACTGCAGCTTTGCCCGGGTTGCTCTCAGTTGTATCGCGACACTTTCGAGCCTGAAAATCTGTCCACCAGTCTGGATAGCCATGAAGCTTAAAACATGTCTCACTAGTATGTCTCCACAATGAGAGCACTTAGTGCCATTAGATGGTTCTTTATGTTTGGATTGAGAAAATATCTTACTGCTCTGTAATTTGAGACCCTTGGATGCGAGAACTGCTCCAGATAATTCATTGGAGTTGTCTGTCATCACTGCCTGACGAAGAGCTTCCCTCCTAACATGTGCATATGCTTGCTCCACTTTGGAAACGGTTTCATTTGTAAAACATCGCTTCTGATATTATCTAAGCGGTCATCAAGTCCATCCAAAAACACATACACTCGTTCTTCTTGGACAAGTGTATTGTAGTGTTGGATATCAACTTGACATGTCATCGGATTTGGACGACGAAAATCTATCTCACGCCAAAGTCCTTGGAGATTGTTATAATATTTTTCAAGAGAACCACCGGCTTGTTTAAGACGTGTCACCCGTCGCCGAAGGTCATACACCTGGGAGGTATCACTGCCATCAAAATATGTGGTCGCAATTGCATCCCACACCAGCTTGGCAGTGGAGAATCGGATAAAGTTGCTGATTAGAGAAGAGTCCATTGAGTTGATTATCCACCCCTTAACAATCGCGTTGTCAGTCCGCCAACGTCGAGACGTAGGATCTGTTTGAGGGGGTTGCAGGAGATCTCCATTGATATATCCCAGTTTGTCTTTGCCCGAGATATACATCTCGACCACCTGGGACCAAAGGGGATAGTTGCTGCCATCTAACTTGATGCCAATCGGTGCCACCGTATGGTCAGAGCCAATTTGTGACGGGGCTGAAGCACGGTTCAGAACTTCCGTCATTTTCGTCGTCAACTCAGCAAGAATAGAAGACGAGGTAGCCTCATCGGAGTTTGAATCCGAGTCGACCATGGAAGAAGGATGGAAAGTTACCGTAGGTCTGGATTAAGACCTAGCGGTTGATACCATGTAAAACTGATATGATCTTTTCATATATTTCAATCATTTCTTACAAAGGGAAATAGGTTATATTTATATACACAGAAAACCCTATTTCTAATTGTAACTAAATCAGGATAATTATAACCAAATCAGGGTAATTAACAATTAATAACTATATTCCTATTATAGTTCCTACAATTTTGTTGACAGCTAACGCCAACGCTAAGAGTAGTAGCTATTGCCTGATTAATTCTAGTTTGTGAAAGGCTGATGCTGATCTTTCAGTACCATCACATCAAACAAAAGTTGTGGACAACAAACCCCATGGGCGAGCTGGTAGGGAAGCTTTCCAACCAGGGTCCATAAGGATGGTTATGGCAGGAACTGGATGTGAAAATGCTGAAAAAGTGGAACAGGTGAAATGAGTGCATGCCTTGTTTATGTTGTTTGCTTTGTGTTGCATGACATATTTCAGTTCAGCCAGATCTCTTGCATGTTGCAGTCTTTTCTACAAAATTTAATAACTTGACATATATTCAAAGTATGCTTCCTTGTCCCAGATTCTAGAGCAGGTAAATGGAGATGTCGATGCTGCAATAGAGTTTCTAATAGCAGAACAAAGAACAGAAGAATGCTCTGCAAACTCTGATTCCCTTCCAAGTCAGGCTAATACTCACAGTAATGTATTCTTGTATAATAAATGCATTTTGTACTTTCTACTATACTGTTAGAGGGAAAACTAGCATATTTTCATGTTATTGGCAATTTTTTCTCTCTCTATCATATTATGTCTTAGTAGGATTCATACTTGTTTATGTTTATGCATTAGCATTTATTATAAACTATTATGATTAGTAGAAAAGAATTGAATTTTTTGTTCTATTGTAACTCTTATCTCAAATTTCAAGCATTTGCTGGTGTTGATGAAAATAAGAATCATAAACAGCACAAAGAAGACATGGTAGAGGACAGCACTAATGATGAATCAAATAATAGCTCCAAGAAGACCAATAATAATATCACATTGCAATCAAATGACATGGTTTTCTATTTTCTTCTATTTTTGGTTTATTGGTGTTTACTTTAATCCCCTGGGGGGACGGGGGATGATCCAAAATAAATATGCTTTTCATAGATGGTGTTCTAATATTATGATGATATGATCTCCTTTGGCATGCTTTTGTTTGTTGTTCTAACTGCCTCTTCTTTGTGGGGTTAACCACAAGATTCCTAGAAACAAGGTCTGCCCGTGTGGTTCCAAAAAGAAATACAAAGCTTGTTGTGGATCTGCTTTGGGGAAACAATCGGCTAAGTTTGTTGTGTATGTGCCTTGGACTTTTCTATTGCTCTTTTAAAAGTTTCAACTATTGAGCTAATGTATGCAGAGTGTCCAGAAATTTTTTCCCCGGGAGCTCACATGATGTTCTTTGGATTTAAGTTTGTTGGTTTGATTTAGTGTGCTACAAGAATGTAATCGGGTAGAGTTCCACAGTAAAAGATTTTAATGTGTGGGCCAATATATTTGTTGTGTCAGTAACCAAGTAGCTGACTCAAAAAGGGGGTTTCTGCAAAAGCTGAAGTACCTTGTGAATATGACTTGGTAACACCTGACATGGGTACACTTTGTATTTGAATTGATAATACATGTAAGGCTTATACCTTTAACTACTGTCTACAGAAACTTTTAATTGCTTTGCAAAAATGATTAATGAGTTTTGTTTCTTCCAACAGAAGTTAGTTTTGTGCTTCCCCAGAGGAGATAAACTGCTGAAGGTCAGTAAGTTTTGGCTGTACATTCCAGTGATTTGCAAGTTTACTGAATGGCATATAAAGAGAACTCTACCATATTTTTTAGTCATTGCTCTTGTTATGTCAACTGGTTGATATATGACATCATAATTCGCATGTTTCAATTGAAAGTTTTTAATTCTTCCCAGATCGTTCTACCTATAATTGAGCTCTTCACAACTAAAATCCTCTATTCATACTCAAGATTTCCAAATAGAAGGTACTTTATTTTCTTTCCTTCTAAATGAGGCATAGCTTTTAGTAATCTAACATGACAACTTGGCTTCCAAGATGCTAGCTAGAGTTGTAATAATTATGCTGTTATCGTGCCTTCAATATATAGCACTTTATAGTTTATATATAGGCTATACTCAAAAGTGCATCTTGTGTCCTTGTAATATCAAATATTAGGAGATAGCACTACATGGGGTATTGTTTTCCCGATATGTGGCTTCCTTTTTGTAAACAGGTTTACTTTTGACAGAAACAATATCATGAACAAGAAAAGGATGTACAAAAGGAGAAATAGTGTTATAAGAATCATTTATAATTTTTGTTGCTTTGGGAAGAACGTGGAAGTCTTGATCACTCTTTTCATGGGAAATGTCGTGTGAGAATCAGTTTGTCTAAAATATAGGTGTTAGAAATATTATTGATGATGATTTGTAGTCAAAAAGTTCAGCTGAACAAGGGTCCTTTCTTCTCTTGACATTTTTGGCTAGAGTCAATGAACCTAATCACCCAGAATAGAGAAAAAGATATTTACATCATATCAATAGTCTAAGACTAGACTAGTTCAAAAGAGGAAGAATTAACACTCCTAGTGGTTGTCAATTACTAGTTCTTAATCTGATTGACTTGGCTTGATTTTCGAGAAATTCCACCTTCAAGATATATTCTGGTATAGTAAGTTTGTTTCTGAAGTATTTTAAGGGTATGTTTGAATTCCGGTGAGAGGGTCTAAAAGTATCTTTGAGGATAAAATTAGTTTGAAGTTACTTTTGATTATCCTTCAAAGATATGTTTGAGAGGAAAATTTTGCTTGAAAACTTATAGTTTAAGAAAAGCAAGACTTGGAATGCTTTTGCAAATTAAGTTTCCTTTAATCCAAACATTCACAAAATTTGAAACTAATGAGATATATAGTAACGAAGTAAACCTATGGGGCGTGGTGGGATATGAATGATTGCTACTTAACGTAGGATTTCGGTACAATTATTGTAGTTGAAGTTAAATTTATTCATAATTTCTTTCGCACTTGCATGTGTGATCTGACATTATGCTTCCTTTAACTGGACAAAAGTATATGTAAGGTTGCCAATTACTACACGAGCTGGGTGAATCTAATTAAGAGACAAAACTCTCTTACTCATTCACTTGGCTTAAAACTTGAGATCTTAAAATTACTTGGACCAAAAAAAATTGGCATCTGTTCCCAAGTGTTTGAATAAATCTTAATACTTTTATAATTTATTACTTCAAAGAGAATAAAAGGTTTTAGTATAATCCACATCATTTTAATCGACTTTTTTCCTTAATATCTATCTCATTATGCGTGCAAGTAGATTGTAAGAGAGTAAAAGACTAGTGATCCCTTTACGTTTCTGGATTATATGAATCAAATTTGGATCATGGTCCTATGGCTAATTTTCTATATTTAATAACAATAAATATTTCCCATATGTAGAATTCATCTATAGATAGCATGTAATTTAAAGCAATTGATGCGCGCAAGAGTGCCTAAATGTGGTTTAATATATTCATTAACGAAGAGTGCTTGCGGGACGGATGCTTACTCCTTACTTGATCTTGATTTTTTATTTGGCGAATTTTTAAATTTGTATCCGACCCTTTTTTTGGGTGAACAAATTTGTATCCGAGCTAATTCTAAAGAAACCTGATTGTGTACATGTTTAATTAACGTTGGTATAAGATAGGATCAAATTAAATGAAGTGTAATTTAAATAAAGTTTCAAAGTAATTTATATTATTCTTGCTCATCTAATTAATCAACGATTACGTATTTTAAACAAACACTTCAAAATTAGCTTCGGTGTATTGCATCATGTGTTTAAAATCCATGTATTTACCTATAGCACTTTTTTTTATAACGCCTATTGCATTCTTTTTAGAAATACATGTATGGAGGTCGAGTTATTTGAAGGTTAGCTGAAATTCCTTATATATATATATATATATATATATATATATATATATATATATATATATATATATATATATATATATATATTTTAAGTAGTAAAATTGTGATTTGATTATGAAGTAAATTTATTTGTTGAACGTTACAATTTAGAATTTGAAATAATATATAAACTTTAAGAGTATTGCAATAATAATTTATACAAATATGTTAAATTGGGCCATGTGTCAGGATTAAAGAAAGTCTGCAAAAATCATTGCAAAACCATATAAATATGTTAAATTGGCATGTATATTGATACAATAACCCCAACTAAACCTATAGATTAGCTTGGAAATTACATTTTCATGACTATTGCCAAGTGATACCAAGACTCTGGCAAAAAGTCGATACAGCAGCTGCTGCAAAGCAGGAAATTGCTCCAATAGCACCTCACTATCCAAATCTCTGGTCTTGCTGCACCCCTGTTTGAAAAACAAATAAGCATGAAGACTTTAAAAAACAAACACAATTCAAAATAAAGAAACTTGCTTCAAAAACACAAATAATCAAAGAATAGTGAGTCAAATAAATCCGCAACTAAGTATTTAGAAGTTTTTAACAATGTTCATCAGCAATGCAAACCAATTTAAATAATAAATATAGAAAATTCCAATAATGTAAATAATGTATTGTATTGAATTTATTCCACCGTAGTCAATTAATTTCCTTGCAATACGACAAATCATACAACTCTACAGAATTCTATCACTGAACTAACTAATTGTTCCAACCTCTCCTCCTATTTAAGCTAAATACCTATCCTTCCAAGCTCCAATCTCTGTAACTAACTATTTATAATCTCTGTAAATTATTCTTGATATTGCAGGCTAAATGGGGTGGGCCTAAACGGTTTACGGGTCTCAAATTTTAGCCCGGTCCAGCTTTTTTGGAGAACGGGCCAGGCCAGCCCACCGAGCCTGGCCCGATTTGACAATCCTACTTGTACTTGATGACATATTGGAATTGTTCAAGAAACTCTACCAACCTGGCATGTCTCTTGCTTAGTTTGTTTTGACCCTTAAGATGCTTCAAGGATTCATGGTCACTATGTATAAAAAATTGTTTGGGTAGAAGGTAATGTTGCCAATTTTGTAATGCCCTTACCAACGTATACAACTCCTTGTCATATGTAGAATAATTAAGGACAACCTCATTCAATTTTTCACTAAAGTAGGCAATGGGATGTCCCTCTTGCATTAAAACAGCCCCTATCCCAACCTCAGATGCGTCACACTCAATTTCAAAGGATTTGTCAAAATTAAGTAATGCAAGAATTGGTGCATGCATCAATTTTTCCTTAAGTGCAGTGAATGCATGTTCTTGTTTTCCCCCCATTTAAATGCTACATTTTTTTTGGAAATCTCAATAAGAGGTTTTGCCATAGTACTAAAATCCTTAACAAATCTCCTATAGAAACTTGTCAAACCATGAAAGCTTCTTACCTCACCAACACTTTTGGGGGTTGGCCATTCTTGAATGGCTTTCACCTTTTCTTGATCAACCTGTACTCCCTATGAACTAACAACAAAACCAAGGAAAACAACATGGTCCATACAGAACACACATTTATCCATGTTAGCATACAAGCTTTCACGCCTAAAAGCCTCTATAACTTGTCTCAGATGCACAAGATATCCATCATGAAATTTGTTGTAAATCAAGATATCATTAAAATAAACCACAACAAATTTTCCTAGAAATTCTCTTAACACATGGTTCATTAATCTCACGAAAGTGCTAGGAGCATTGGTCAGCCCAAAGGGCATAACCAACAATTCATACAACCCATACTTAGTTTTGAAAGTTGTTTTCCATTCATCCCCCTCTCTAATCCTAATTTGATGGTACCCACTTTTCAAATCAATTTTAGAGAAAACACAAGCTCCATGCAATTCATCCAACATATTGTCTAGCCTAGGAATGGGATGTTTATACTTTACCGTGATGTTGTTGATGGCCCTGCAGTCTGTGCACATCCTCTAAGTTTCGTCTGTCTTGGGCACTAGAATAACTGCGACGGCACACAGACTCAAGCTTTCTTGCACCCACCCTTTCTGCATGAGGTCTTGCACTTGCTTCTTAATCTCCTCGATCTCTTGGGGATTGCTTTTGTAAGTTGATCTATTAGGCAATGAAGCTCCTGGAAAGAGGTCAATTTGATGTTCTATGCCTCTTGAGGGAGGCGGTCCATGAGGAATCTCCTTGGGAAAAACATCTTTAAATTCCTGCAATAAGAGTTCAACACTAGGAGAAACAGAAATAGTTAACTCATTAGAAATATATATAGAAATTTTACTGTCTTTACAATACAGTAGATAGAGTGGCTCACGAGCAAGTAACATTTTCCTCACTTCACTCGTCTTTGCTAAAAAATGAAATTTTCTCTCATGTGTATCACTCTTTCTTTCATGTGGATCACTCTTCTTTTTCCTATTCCTCTTTAGTGCTTCACTCTTTTCTTTCTCTTGTTCTCTCTTTTCTCTCATTTTGATTTGATCATCACACACTTCTATAGGGGATAGAGGTTTAAGAATAATCTTTCGGTCATGGTGTTGGAAAGAAATCTTGGTGGTGAAGCCATCATGCATTGCTTTGGTGTTATACTGTCATGGTCTTTCCAACAGTATATGACTCGCCTCCATTGGAACCACGTCACACAACACCCTATCATTGTATCTTCCAATAGTGAGACACACCTCAACCTGCTTTGCAGCTATTGGAGCAATTTCGGTTATGGTGTTGGAAAGAAATCTTGTTGGCGAAGCCATCATGCATTGCTTTGGTGTCATACTGTCATGGTCTTCCCAACAGTATATGAGTCGCCTCCATTGGAACCACGTCACACAACACCCTATCATTGTATCTTCCAATGGTGAGACACACCTCAACCTGCTGAGTCACTTTTACCTCTTCATCTTCACTAAGCCACTGAAGTCTGTATGGCCTAGGATGGAGCTTAGTATCCAAATTCAGTTTGAACACTAACCTAGAACCTGCAACATTGGTATAGCTTCCTCCATCAACAATTAAAGAGCAAAGCTTACTATTAACTGTGCACCTAGTGTGGAAAATATTTTCTCTTTGGGTGTCGTCTAGTGGCTGCATCTGACTTCCCAAGAGCCTTCTCACCATTAGCATATCACCTTGCATAGCTTCCTCCTTAAGCTCTTCTCCCACTTCTTCTTCTTCACTAATTTCAAATTCACTGGTGATTTCTCCATCTGCCTTCACGATCATGGTCCTCCTATTGGACACTCAGAAGCAATATGTCCTCTACCTAAGCATTTGAAGCATTTTGTTTCTGGTACCAATGTTGGACGATGAGGCAAAATTATGCTTGGTTTTAGCACTTGAAACTGTTGAAATTCCACGGGGACTGAAGGAGTTGCCTCCTTCCTTCTTGGATCTATTGGTCCAGTTCTGGTTGAAATTGTTGGATGAGTTCCTTCTTGTTGCAATTTTCATCTTCAACTGTTCAACATGGACTGCCTTATGCAGCAAGTCATCCAATTCCACACACTCCTGTAATTCAACAACATCTCTAATGTCAGGATTTAGGCCACTCAAAAAACGAGCCATTGTGTCCTTAGTTTCCTCTTCAATGTTGGTCCTCACTAGTGTCATCTCCATCTCTTTGTAGTACTCCTCCATGGTCAAACTTCCCTGGGACAACCTCTAGAGTTTCTGTCACATGGTTCTGTTGTAGCTAGTTGGAACATACCTCTTTCGCACAACTTCTCATCTCAGTCCATGTATCTATTTCCCGCCCTTCCTCTCTCATCATCTCTCTTTAATTTTTATTCCACCAAACAAGGGCATAGTCTGAGAACTCAGTTGCTGCTAACTTCACCTTTTGCTCTTCAGTATAATCATTGCAGGAGAATACATGCTTAATTTTCATCTCCCAGTCAAGGTAGGCATCTGGATCACTCCTGCCCTTGAAAGGAGGTACATTGAGTTTTACTCCCTCAATTTTGTTCTGCCCCTCCATTCGGTTCGATCCATCATTGCCCCTTTTGTTCCCACCATAAGGTCTCCCAACATTCTGATTCATTTGGTGCTCAAGTCCTTCTATTTGTCCATAGAGCTCTTCATTTTTACGGTTCAGCAAACGTTGCATTTGTGTAGTCATCACGTCCAGTAACAAGTGCTGAGATCCATCCAGTTGATGATATTCACCACCACCGTCACCAGCTCCTGCCATAATTAAGGAACAAAAAATTCTGCAATAATGTAAACAAAGGTTGCAAGACCTCACCACACTCTACTCACGTGTTTCTCTCTTTGATGGTAGTTCACTTGTGTTTGATGCTCTTAATATAGGCTTTTGTGTGATGTTTTTCACTCTTGCCTTTTACCACTCACTCCCTCTTAAGTTCCTGGATGAATCAAATTGGACACACAAGGTAATATAACAGGAAAGATAACTTAATTATGGAATAGCATATTGGATAATAAAATAACAGATTGGATAACAACCAATAGATTGAATAACAAACTAACCGATGGAATAGAAAACTAATAGATTGAATAACAAACTAACAGATTGAATAAAAAATAGAAGAAACAAAGAAACTACTTAATTATAGAGAAAAAGAGAACATAATTAATGAAGATGACATGTAAACTTCAAATAGTTGTAACTTTTTCTACAGTTGTCCGTTTGAGGCCCACTTTATGTCAAAATGCTCAGAATTGAGAGGAGAATCTCTAGGAAAATCCCTAGTCTGTGATTTTTGCCAAAAAAAATGTCTCTAACTGCCTCAAATTTGCATTCAAAGATCAAACACCCACCTTTTTTTTTCAAATCTGCAACCTTTTTTATATAATGCTTTCTTTTTCAAAATTCGTCTAGGATAATGGATTGTTCTTCAACCAATCTCACTGGTAAATTCAATAGGCAATTAAGCTTCGTTCAACAAGCCAATAGGCAAATAGATTCAAGAGCCTACTAAACCCTAAACCCCTAAATTCTTCCAGTAAGCCAAATTGTCCCCAAATAGAATTTGTAACAGACTTTGTAATAGAATTTGAAACAAAATTCAAAACAGAATTTTTGACACAGAATTTGAAAGAAACAAGAACAAGAACATAACAAGAACAAGAACGCAACAAGATGCAACAAGATGCAAACAAGATTGGAAAAAGGAACACAAATAACAAAACAAAACACGAACCTGAGACAAATTACAAAGAGAAAAAAAATAAAAATTAGATAGGATAGAACCTATAACAAGAGCTGAAACTCTGATACCAGATGATGTGATCCTTACTAGGAGCGGATCGCTTGATATATGTTATAGAGTTTTGGATGATGTCACTTCAAGAGAGGGAAGATAAGTCGGGGTAGATGCCACAAGGATTACCTTGATAAGTCCGAGATTGGTTCAACGAGGAACCCAGAGAGAGAAGTTCTCACAAAATTTTATCAAATGCCCAAAAGTCCTTCTATTGAAAACGAAATTCATACATATAGCGTATCTGAACGAAAAAATAAACATGGGCCTTCAAAATAGTTTGGGCCAAAATTACAACAAAAAATTATAAATATATAAAAATGAACATATTTGACATGGGCTTTCAAATTAGTCTGAGCCTTCAACAACAATTGATATTCTTAGTAGTGTTTCTTCCTTTAGGCATTCATCCTTCTCTACTTGGACCTTGTTAAGTATGTCTACTATCATTTGTTAGAGAGTATCCACTGACTGTTTGGTCCTACTCCTGATCATAAGACCATGTATTTAGACAATTTTAGGATTCTCATCACATAGATACTAATGAATATTTGTAAATTTCGTGAATATTTGCCTGGCAATATCCATGTAGACATGGGGTGGATTTTGGTACAATAGGAAGGGTGACAAGAACCTATTATATGTATCCACCCCACTCTATTGTCATCCCTAACATATACCAAAAAAATCAATTAATTTTAAACTAAATTTTGAATATAAGAAATATGAGCATATTTTAATGGTCAAAATTACAAGTACGATAATGTGAAAGTATATTTTGTCGTAAAAAAAAAATATAGTTGCAATATTTTTGCAAAAAAGCCCCTGAATGAGCTTGAGGTTTGGGCCAAGCTTGGTATTCAGTATAGGTTAAATTTGCATTATTTACCATCTGCTCTGCACAACTTAATTTGGGCTTCTGCTCTATGCAGCATTAAAAACCATAGGTAACCCTATATTTAGGCTAGTAATTCGTTCTTCAAACATGCAACAAAAAGGTCATAAAATCAAACCCCTTACACAATTTTCAGTCGTCCATAGAGGCAAGTCCTAAAGGCATACAACATGACTAAACCCTAACCATCATCATGCTGAGCATATAAAGAAGAAAATGGCAGACATCAAAGGTTGGTAAAGAGTTTGCGTTGAGCACTAGACTTGCTCCAATGTGCCCCCCAAAGTCCATCACGTTACCCAAATAAGAAAGGACCTTGTTCAACACATTCAACCACTCCAATACTTTACTTTCTTTGGAAAAGTAGGTTCTAGTTTCTCCACTAGCTTTTTGTGCGCTCACCACGATTAAGTGCAAGACAAGACAACAAACAAATCACCATTCACACCCCCACCCCCCCCCCCAAATTTTGTTGAGAACATTCAGTTAGAAAACTGAGCGAAATTCATGCATTCCCCATAGTAGAAATTCGTAAGCCTCTTGATTGGCATTGACCCAAATGGAAACATGGCAGTTTCCTATTGAAATCAAGCAACTTCGACAAACATAGCCACAAACAGTGTTGTTCCTGTTTAGGGGTCTCTGTTACATTGCCCTTTTTTAATTTCCTCACATTTTTTCTAGCTACATTCATGGTTTCCCAATTGTCAACCATCAACAAGTGATTGCGAAAATCCATTCACATTCAAAGACATTTTCGGTTTTCCATTATTCACATAGACACTAATTTTTTCTTTTTTCCATTCTAGGGAAAGAACTTGCGTAACCACTCCTCTAGTTCACATGGATTGCGATGTGAAATAATAATAATAATAATAATAATAATAATAATAATAATAATAATAATAATAACGTAATCATTTTGACCAATGGAGCCTTAACGGTTGTAAAAGGAAAAACTAAAATCGATTGAAACCAACCGAATTGACTTCCCATGGAGAAATCATAAATAAAACTTTCGATGTTAGCCAAATTTGATTGTGATCCACAATTTAAACTTGCCTTGGGTTTTATAGGAATATTAGTATACAACATAAAAGTATACGATTTCTTTAATTTTCTCTTTCTGAATAATGAATGAGTAACGCCTAACACGGCACATTCCTCTTCCAGGTGCTTACTTGTTAATCCTTAATGTTATTCAGGTAAGCAAGAGATATACAATCTTGGAAACTGGGGCTAAAAGATTTGCACTTCGTCACCAATCATATTTAGATTAATTCATAAGTATACTACTTGTTCTTTCTATTTTAGATTTTTTATACGAAACTCCTTCCATCTCAAAACATAGGCAAAATTCTTCTTATTTTGTAAATATATATATATATATATATATATAATATTATGTTTGTGTAAAATATTTACCAACTTTTATGATTAATCATGACTAAGAAACTTTGATTGATTGTTTTTAGTGAAAGTTTTTTCCAGCTATATTTTTTATATTTACTTAATTCAAACGTAAAACTTAACTTCAGGACTTCAGACCAACAACTTATTATTTTATTTTATAAATATCATATGTCTAAACTCTCAAAAGCTTTATTTTTGAATAAAATTGATAAAAAAAACCTTTAATTTTTTACAAATTTTGACTAATACCGTAAAATCCCACCTTTCTCTTAAGCATTATAGAAACTTTCTTCTTTTTATATGCTTTACAATCAGATAGCCCTATAATCGTAAAAAAAAATAAATTATTAATATTTAAATGATATATAAAGAAAGTTGTTATAATTTATTTTTAATCTCTCTCTCATTGTATAAATTAGAAGAACTAGATTGAACGAAGGTGCTTTAAGTCGCCATTCTTCAATGAAAGTGTTTTTAGAAAATTTTCTTAACTTTTTATCTCTTATAATCTATTATCTTTAATGTCTTTAGTTCTAACTTGGTTTTTAATATTTTAAATTTTTTATCAATAATTAAAAATAATATTACATCGCAATAAAAATTATTTATCATAAATTTACAAGTTGAAAAATATTTATTTATTATAAATTTTAATTATAGTACAATTTATATATTTAAAAATATTTATTTAATATAAACTTTAGTTATAAAACATTTATTTTGTACAGGCTAAAATTCTAGTGTAAATATTTTTTTTTTATTTTTAATTATAAATATATTTTCAAAATTATTTATTTAATATAAATATATATTTCATAATTTTTTTTTATTTTCACTATTTTAAAAATTATATTTTAATAATTATCTATGAGTACCTCCAAATATTAATGAAATTCATAAATACCTACAACTACAAATATCATCTAATAGAGTGGTGGCTGAAAGTTATTACCTGTACATAACCCGCCTTTTATATGTTATAATTTCCTCATCTTTAATAAATGCTGTATTAAATCTCAAATACATATGATATTATTAAGATTACAATATATAATTTTATGAAACTTTGAGAGAGGGAAACCATACATAGTATCGTATCATATGCATCTTGATTATTACTTTCACATTCAGACCCCTGAATGAACCGCAAATTATTCATCTTTCATTTCAAACGTATTAAAGTGGAAAAAGATATATGAAAAATAATAACAAATGATAAATATTACAAGTGAAGTGATAAAAGAAGTTAAAGAAAAAGAAAGAGAAAATAAGTTTATATTTATAGTAGGAGTTGGTTCTTTAACTATGACCACCCTTAAGATTTGGGAGTAAATAAAGTTCTTCATTGTCTTAAAAAAAAAAAATGTATATTTATAGTTAGGAGTTGGTTCTTATACTGTGATCACCTTAAGATTTGAAGTAAATAAAGTTGTTCATTGACTTTTAAAAAAATAAGAAATGATTTATTTGGTTTTTTTAGTTTGAATTTTTATCTTTTAAAAAGTTTAATTTAGTTATTTATATTTTTGTTTTGTTAAAAATTTATATTGGTCATTTATTTTATTTTTTTGTTCTGTCATTCAATCCATTTAGGATTAACGTCATTTAAAAGTAAACTCTTTTTATTAAAAATAAAGTGGAAAAAGAGGAGGAAAATGAAGCAAAAAAAATCATTTTTAAATAATTAATAACGTTAATCTATTAGATTGAAGAATTAAATTAAAAAAAAAAATATAAGGATCAAATTGAAAAAAAGAAAAAAGAAAATAAAAGACCAAATAATTTTTTTAAGAAGAGAAAGGATAAAATTGAACCAAAAAAGTAAGATAAAAGGATCAAATTAATCTTTTCAAAAGATAAATTATTAAACTAAATCAAAAATAAGATAAATAAGATAAATGATCAAATAAATAATTTATTCTTAAAAAAAAGGTCAATAATGTTTTTGGAAAAGTTAAAATTATGATTCTTTAGTAATTTGTGTGTATGAGTTATTTAGAACATATTTAGCTTTGATTGTTTATCGAGTTGCTTATATGTATATGTTAGACACAACGGTTTAATATCTTTTTTTTTTTTTTTAATCATTGAAGGCGATATATGTGTCATGTAGGATTGTTTATAAAATTAAGCTTCGGTTATTTCTATCGGTAATGATTGTTAGTAAGTAAAAAAATATTTTATTGTCATTTAAGAATTATTTAAAATTATACTATTAAAAAAATATATTTAAATTATTTAACTGTAATGAAAGATTGCGGAGACAATTAACATAACATAAAAAATTTTAAATGAATTACTTAAATACGCTCATAAAGATGTTCTTAGCGGTGTAATTAAGACTTCATAGTGATTGTAGCTAGAATTGCGTTCATCTTGGTCAGACCAATTTTGATTTAAATTTGAGATGATGATTGTCAAAATAAAATATCATTCAGCTTAAAATGACGTAGGGGATGAAGAATTTCAGATAACTTTTTCCTTGTCCAAAGGATTTATTAAAAAAAATTAAAACCATATTTATATTTTTTCTAAAATAATCATTTACTAGATATACTGTTAACTTATAATTTTTTATTTACAAAACTTATAGAAACCTAGTTATCATTTTGTATATATTGTCCCCTATTTTTATTCATCAATTTCAGTGTGTGTTCCTCAAAAACATTCAGTGTGTGGGGGTTTTTTTTAGACATCTTAAATGATGCATTAAAAGATTTGATAAATTCAGTTGAATAATTTCTTGACATCAACGTTCTTCTTTTATATATATATATATATAAATCAACGTTCTTATATGCGGCTAAATTATTTGAATAAAGGATTAATGGATTTAACATTCTTTATTTGAATTACGAAAATCATATTAAACAGAAATCCTTCCTAATTCTATCAAGTAAATTATTTATTGGTAGAAACACAATTTGCATATGTTATAATATACGCCTAGGCTATGGGCTGGCTGACTACAAAGGAAGACTTAAAAAGATTCTGAAACAACCAACTTATTCAAAGGCGATTCTGAATTCTGGCCGGAACTCATTCCTAAGTTCCACCTCAAATCACCGGCATCGGAGAACTTATCACCGCCGCATGGGAGCTCAGATTCCGTTATACTTGAGTTCATATCACTTCAACATATTTAATTTCTAAAAAAAATGTAAAATATAATTCAAATGCAATATTTTCAGCATAAAACAAAAAATATGATATATATTCTCTATTTTACTTCAAATATATTCTTATATATAAGAAATAAATAAAAACATTTTTTCCTAAATATAAGAAACTCATGATCACTTTTAAATACATTAATGACTAATTTTGTAAAAATTATTAATGAGACAAATCATAGTCATTAGTAGAAAACTATCTCTTGAAAAATAAATAGGATTATTAAATATAATCATCACTTAAATCAATTAATTTAATAAATACTTTATAATAAAATTTAAAATTATAATATTATTAATTAAAAATAATTATCTTAATTATTTTTATTAATCTGAATAAATTAATTATTTGTTTCTTATAAATAAGAATAAAAGTAGCATACGATAAAAGTGACATACAATACATTTATCTGACATCTGAGTGACTTTCATACCAATAAAATTCAGTATAGTTAATAAATGATTGAGCTAAAATCTAGTATAACGATAGTGAGTATGGATGATTTTCGACTTAGAAATATCTTACTTTCTAGAGAGAGAAAAAAATCAATGTGACTTTGATGGTTATTCAATCCACTAAGTTGCTTTGAAGGCATGGCAGATGAGGACAAGTAAGACGTGTCCTTGGAGCAGTGGTTGATTAGTAATAATGAGGTGACATTCTAAACTTGTTGAATGTTCAAGAATTAAGATACGGTAGGTCAGAAAAATGAAAGTGTGCCGACACTTTAACCTTAACCCATAGCTTTACGAATATATATTAAGTGATGCAATCCTACCCCCCAAGGATATTGGATAGAAGACTCCAAGAGGCTTGGGCTAGAGCTACTAAAGAAGGCCCTAGGGTTCTCATGAACCTTAGGGTAGATTTTTGAGCCCATGGGTCAAGGTTGGATCCACTCTTCTTTGTAAATATTAGAATAGGTTTTTCCTTCTTTTAGGCCTTGTATTTTAGTCATTCTAGTAGTATAGGATTTTAGCCTTGTATTTCAGGACATTTTGAGTAGTCTTTGTAGTAGGGACTTTTTTTTTTGTATTTTCATGTTTTTGTCAAGGAGGTGAGCTTAGTTTTTAGATGGGTGTGTGTAGCTAAGCTCTAGCTTCTCAAGAAAGTTTTTTCAAAGAAGCTTCTGAAGGAAGTTTTCTTAAGAAAGCTTCTCAAGGAAGCTACCTAGTCTATAAATAGAAGCATGTGTAACACTTGTTGTAACTTTGATGAATGAGAGTCTTGTGAGACACAACTCAAAGTTCAACTTCTCTCCCTTTTTCTTCCTTCAATTTCGTGCTCCCCCCTCTCTCTTTCTCTCCCTCTTTCTTTTCCTCCATTGAAGCATCCTCTCCAAGCTTCTTATCCAAGGCTCATCTTGGTGGTGAAGCTCCTTCTTCCATGGCTTATTTCCTAGTGGATGGCGTCTCCTCTCACCTCTTCTCCTTTGTCTTCCGCTGCATCTCCATGATGGAAAATCACCATTAAAGGACCTCATTGAAGTTCAAAGATCCAGCCTCCATAGAAGCCCCACAAGCAAGCTTCCATCATTAATTTTTTCTTTTTCAAATGGTGTAGTTGGCTTTTAAGTTGTATTTTTTATTTGACATGCGGCTTTTAGTAGTTAAGTAGTGTTGTTTTAACAAAATTCTCTAATATGTAAGTCAATATTTTAAAAATCGATTTTGATTTTATGAAATCAATATTTAGATATTTTAGTGTTAAAAAATTTGTGACATTCTTTTTTATTGTATTATCGTAATTAGAATATTTAGTTATCCAGTAGAACTATAAGATATTTTTACAAATTTTGATCCTTTGGGTTAATTATAAAATTAATATTTAATCGAGGGCTTACTTAAAACTTATTCATTCCTAAGAATATATTATATAAAAATCAAACTTAGGTCATCCATACAATCTTAACATGTATTGTTAATTAAGGTACACCTTATAGTGTCCACGGATTGGATTGGATTGAATCAATTGTAAAGAAAGCAATCATCCGATCCAATCATTTTGGTTTTCTTAATTTATCATCTAATCGTTTAGACTCAAGATTTTAATCCAATTCAATCTAATGCAATTTAAAATAATTTGTAATTTAGTCTTTCATTTTTTTCTAGAAAATCTATATCCTATATAATAAAAGAGATGTATAGGAAAATTACTATTGTGTCCCTACTTAGAAAATTGCCACGTGTCCCTTTTCTTGGGTTTATGGTCATTTTGCTTTTTTCCTCAACAACAACATGTGTTTTGCTTTACGTGTTGTTTTTTTCCCAACAACAACTGTTGTGCCATGTGTCTGATGGTTAAGCCAACTTCCACTCTTTGGTTGGACACGTGGTTTGGGTGTTTTGTAGAATCCCGTTGGTCGTTGATGTGTCATTTTGGTTTGCTTCATTTTCCAGTTCAAAACCAAAACTGTTTCTTTTCTCTTTGCTTGCTTCTGGATTTCAAGGTGTAAGCTTTTTAGTATACTGAGTATGGTTGTGTTATGTTTTTTTACTGAATGTCTTTGCCTTCGATTTGTTTTCAGTTTTCTTTTTGGGTGTTTTTCTGACTTTCGTGCTTTGTTTTCTAACTTTTATGTTGTGCTTTTCTTCGGTTGTTCGGTTTGGCTGTGAGAAGTTTGTTTTCCAGTTTGGTTATGCTCCGTTGCTCAGCTTGGCTGTGAGAAGAAAAGGTAATGTTTATGTTATGCATGCCTTCGGTTGTGTTTCAATTTGTTTTCAATTTGCATGTGTGTTACTTTCTAACTTTCATGCTTTGTTTTCTAACTTTTATGTTGTGCATGGCTGTGATTTTACAGCTTTTCTTCGGTTGAGAAGTTTGTTTTCCAATTTGGTTTTGTTCCGTTGCTCGGCTTGGCTGTGAGAAGAAAAGGTAATGTTTATGTTGTGCATGCCTGTGTTACCTTTTCCCCCTGATTTTAGAAATTTTTTCCGGTGTTTTTCTAACTTTCGTGTTTTGTTTTTTTAATGAGTTACGTTTGTTTTACAGTTTTCCTTTGCTCGGTTGTTCATTTTGGGTGCGAGAAATCAAAGTTATACTTTTGTACCCATGTTGTTGGCTATTTATGTTGTGCATGTGTGTCTTACCTTTTTTTTTTGTTATTTTACAGTTTAATAAACTAGGTTTGTTTTCCAGTTTGGCTTTGCTCCTTTGTTCGGTTTGGCTGGGAGAAGTTGAGGCTTAACTTTTGTACCGATGTTGTTGTGTGTTTATGTTGTGGATGACTATTTTTTGTATGCTTTGGTAAGTTTCATGGTTTCTTTAGACCTATAGTTAATGCATTCTTATATGTTTGCCGGCTCTTTTGTTAACTCTGTTTACTCACATGGTCAGGTGTTTATTTTTACTAATTCATATGCATGATTGCCTTTACAAAGTTTGTTGCGGTTCTATGTGTGTTTCTGAGTTTTCTTCTTTGTTTTTTTTGTCATAGATTGTTAGCTTTGGTTTCTTGTGGTTGAGGTGGTAATTTAATTTTTTTCCGTTCGGCTATATGCTTGGTTTTTAACTGATGTTCTGTTTTTTCTTTGTGTTGTTGTTCAGGGTTTGCGATTGCCTACATCATAGATTTATGAGCAACCAATTTTATATAAAGTTATGGCACATGTTCCTGATAAGATTAAGTCGATAGATGGATCAAGGGAAACTCTTAAGCTTTCTGTAAGGATCACTGATCTTTGGTTCATTGGGATCCCTGAAAAGTCTGAACAAGCCGAAATGGTTATTGTTGATTCTGATGTATGTTTTTCCCCCTTTTTTTTATTATATACTATATTATTGACCATTCAATCAGTTATTTATATACTTTGTATATTATAGGGAGATGAAATCCATGTTGTTTGCAAACAAGATCAGTTAAAGTCTTGGAAGGCTGATTTGATGGAAAATTTGACTTATGTGATGCATAATTTTAAAGTTATGAAAAATGATGGTCATTTTAGAATTTGTGATCATGAATATAAATTATCTTTTACTAGAGTTATTGTTGTTAGGCAATCTGATATGGAACACCTACCTTTTAAAAATTCAGATTTGTTGATTTTTCCATTGTCATTGCTAGTCATTTTCAAACTAGACTCTTGGTTGGTAAGATTGTTTGCAATTTGTGCATTGATTTTGATTGAGATACTTATGGCTTTTCAAATAACATGCCTTTATCTTGTGGTTGCTTTAGACGTTATTGGCGTGATTGATGAAGTGGTATTCTGATATGTCTCATAAAAAAATACAAGGGTTGTTTTCAAATTAAAGGATTTGAGGTTATGTTTTAGAATTTAAGTTTTGAGTGTGTGTAATTGTTATTTGTATCTGATGATTATTAGATACTGATATACTGATACATTTATTGTTGTTTGCTTCTGATAGTAGGCAGGTGCTATCCTGCACACTCTGGAAAAATTGCTTACAATTTTTATCTTACTTGAATGAGGTTGAAGATGAAAGGCTCATCGTTATTCTTTTGACACATGCCAGGATCAAGGAAGGCCTGGGTTAGTATACTGTCAAATTTGTCAATTGTCATGCTCACTAGATAATATATTTTTTTGGTCTGATCTACAGGATCATATCCGCCGTCAGTCAATAATTCTTTGAAGGCGTCTAAACTAATGATCAACGAGCTTGTGTTGGAAATTCAAGAATTCAAAGAGAGGTATTTTGACAATGTGTTAGTTTTGTGTTTGTAATTTCAAATAGTTAAATATGTAACTAATCTTTGCTGTGTTTTTGCATTAATTTGTTCTATTCTTATAGGCTTTTAGATTTAGGGATTGAGGTCAGATCAATTTTGATGCCTATTGGACAAGGGAGTTCACAGGTTTCAAGGTCATTTCAATTATCATCAAAAGATGTGTTTCTGTCAAAGGCTGAAGCAAAAAATATCTGTCAAATTAATGCTATTTCCGAGGTGATGTTCTTATTCCTTTCTAGCTTCTCTTTGTACAAAATCTAATGCCAGTTTTTTCAAACAGGAAATTGTTTGTGTTACTGTCGCCACGATTACAACTATAGTGATGGACAACCATTCATAGTGCTATCCGGCTTGCAGTCAATGTCAAAAAAAAAAAAAACTGACATTGAAACTATGCCATTCACATGTCCATGTGGCAAAGACAACGATCAACCTGTACTAAGGTAATTGATTCACTGCTTAATTGGTATGACCTTCATTAACTACTTTTTCTTATACTGGTATGTACATTGGCAGGTATAGCGTTGAAGTGATGGTTAATCACAAGGGCGAATACACCAAATTTTTGCTCTGGGACCGTGAATGTGTAGAGTTAATTGGTCAATCAGCGGATGAAGTCAACAGGCTTAAAATAGTAGTATGTTATTGTATTATCATGCAGTGTTTTTTAATTTACAATCAAAATTTGCTAGGTTGCTATCCATTTTCATTGTTCATATTAAGTCATTGATTTTTTTCCTCAAGGATGGCGATGTTGATTTAAATGTCTCTTCTCAAGCACTAGATAGGTTATTGGGTTGTTTCCTTGCATTCAAAGTCAAGGTACAACCAAGGTTCAGGAATATTGTTGTTCTTAAATATTCAGATGAATCAGACTTGATCAATGTTGTGCTGGATATGCTTCCCGATACTGAGGTGGTCTTTTGTCAAGTGTGTTTTAGTTATTGTGACAGTATCCATATATTCCATTTGTTTCTTTACTCTCAATTCATATATCATGCAGCCATGTTGCAAGATCGAGAGTTCAATACTTGACTCGACCGACCCTACAGAGCTTGAATTTGTAAGCTAACATTGTCCTTCTGTGTTTTTCCTGGTGTATCTTGCGATGATGGTAACACAATTTAGCTGACTGATCAGTTAATATTTTATGCAGCAATTTGTGTTTGTTACCATGGATGATGATCGTTCAATGCTTGACTCGACTGACCCTACAGAGCTTGAATCTGTAAGCTAGCATTGTCCTTGTGTGTTTTTCCTGGTGTATCTTGCGATGATGGCAACAAAATTTAGCTTTCTGATCAGTTAATATTTTATGCAGCAATTTGTGTCTGTTACCGCCGATCATGACCCTCTTCTCAGGATTCCATTAACACCAACTAAGCGCATATCCTCTGATGAATTGGACGATGAACCCAAAAAATTTGAGATTTCACCTGCGCAAGTTTCCTCAAATAAATTACGCAAGCATTGTCAGGCTGAATGAATTAAGCTATTCACAGGTTGTCTTGGATGTTTTTTTATCATGGTATGAGAAAATTGTAATATTTGACCCGTGGCACTTTTTGTGGTTTTTTCACTCTTTGGTTGGGCCACGTGGTTGGAACATTAAGTGTTGGGTGTTTTGTAGAATTTCATTCCTGTGTCATTTTGGTTAAGTTCATTTTGCAGTTCGAAATCAAAACTACTTCTTTTCTCTTTGGTTGCTTCTCTATTTCAAGCTGTGAGCATTTTATGTGCTACTCAGATTAAATGAAACAATCATTTTTTTTGTTTCCATTACTCTATTTGTTAATACTGTTATGAAATTGCAATCTGTTCTATTGTATTCTGTTCTATTATGAAATACTATTACGAAATTGCAATCTGTTCAATTGTTGTCAAAATCCTGATCAATGTAAACAACTCAAGTTAACTGATGAATTAAGTTTTTTTTTCCGAAGGAATTACACAGAAACTAAAACATAAGTTGACATTTACCAATTAAACTCAATTTTTTGCCTACTTAAACATTAATTATGAGTCATTAAAATCAGCAAAATAGATTGGTATATTAAGTAATTTTAAAAACTATTTAATCCTATCTTTATTGGTAATGTATAGCTAAACCAGTTTTCATTTAAAGTTGCCTTCAAGTTTTGCGTTGAAATTTAATATAATTAGTACTAACTAAAGCTGTCTATATTAGCTTTGATATCAAAGTTTTCTGCACTGGCAGCAACCCCTGTCTCTAAATGGAAATGCAATGATTCCTATATACCAAATTTTTCTACCCGTGGATCTTTAGTTGTAGTTTTGCCTTCTAATTTCAATTTCATCCTTAGCTTTCTTTTTTATTGCAACAACTCTAGATTTGATACTTACCATCTCTTTCTATGTGCCAAAACAAATTTGTTTATTAATTATCAAATTCATTATATAAAAAATTTTAATCACATTTAATCCACCAAACTCTGATTTGATATTTGTCATCTCTTGCTTCATGTCAATTAAAATTTGTTTATTAATTTACCCGTGAATCTTTAGCTGTAGTTTTGGTTGCTAATTTCAAGATTTGATACTTACCATATCTTGCTCTGTGCCAAAAGAAATTTGTTCATTAATTATGAAATCCATTATATAAAAACATCTAATCACACTTAATCCACCAAATGCAGATTTGATATTTTCCATCTCTTGCTTGATGTCAATTAGCATTTGTTTATTAATTTACAAAATATTCCATCTTTTGTTCCAAGCTGAGTTCCAAATTCTTCATCTTTAAACGTGCAGATCAATCACATAGCTGACTCTACATCACGAACTTACTCCTCTATATATAATATCTTTACATGTGAGTCTCATCATTGTTACATGGGTCATTTTCAAACCTACTTAAATTCAACTTTCATCTTTAACTGCACATTTGCAATTCCTTTGATGTTTAATTTTCTCTTTGTGCATTTCAAAAGTGTGTGGTGGTGAATTTATATATCAAACAACTTCATCGATATCAATTGACAACATGCAAAACCATGCACATGCAAATCCATCTACCTCAGCTAAAGCCAGGATGAATAGGAAAGCTATCCTACAAAAAAAAAAAAAAAGACTCAGCCTCAGACACCACCACATGAGGCAACTATAAATTCCACTTTGGAAGATATACAATGTCATGGTGAGAAATTATAAATAACACATTTTCTTTAAAAAAAACATTAGTATATTCAATCTTACTTAATTTGTCTCTATTTTTAAGTCATAACAGCTGATTCATTAGAGGATATAAATTCTGAATCCACACAAGGTACGATGATAGAAAATCCTTGCTCCATTTTTTTTCCCAAATTTTAATTATAGCTATGATATCTAACTCAAATTGTTACAACATATAATTCTAATTTTTTGTCTGAGAATGAAAATTGTCAATCCAGTACTAATGAACCTGTAATCAACAGTGAAGGTAATAATTATAGCTTTGACATAAGGTTAACGATATCAACTCATATGCTTTAAATTATGTTGTACTATCTCATTAAACAATTTCAGGCTATTCTGACTTGGGTGATCAAGCCATGCAATGTAGACATTGTAATGCAAAAATGTGGTATAATGAAAGAATTTCAAAAGATAAAAATATAGCAAGTCCAAAGTTCAGCTTATGTTGTGGAGATGGCAAAGTTGAACTTCCATTATTACAAAATCCACCAAAACATCTTGAACGACTTCTGTTTGATGATAATGCAACTGATAGTAAAAATTATCAACATAACATACGGACATATAACATGATGTTTGCCTTTACCTCTGCTGGTATTAAGCTAGACAAATCAATTAATGAAACCAGAGGACCTCCTACAATTTCAATTCAGGGCCAACCATGCCATCGAATAGGCAGCCTATTACCAATGCCTGGAAAACAACCGAAATTTGCACAATTATATATCTTTGATACACAGAATGAAGTTGAAAATAGAATTGATACCGTGAGGTAGTAGTTCTTTTGTTTATTTCATTATCAAATATGAAGAATTCTGATTGGCAAAACATGTTTTCTAACAACAATGGATGTATTTTCATATTGTTTTTTGCAACCAACATGCTGCAATTCAGTCACACATTGTTTCAACTTTAAGTCAAATGCTGGATGACCACAATGTCCATGCAAAAAGTTTTAGAATGGTCATGGATAGATTGTCAGATAGTCAACTAGATAATTTGAAATTGAGATTGATAGCTGGACGTGAAAAGGATGGTCGTACATACAATCTCCCAAATGTTTATGAAGTTGTTGCCCTGATTGTTGGTGATTTAGATGCAGACTCAATAAGGGATATTATTGTTAAAACTCAAAATGGAGAATTACAAAGAATCCATGAATTACACTCTAGCTATCTAGGACTGCAGTACCCTTTACTCTTCCCTTATGGTGAAGATGGATATAGACCTGACATACTTCACCGTTCTACATCTGGCAGCAAAAAAAGGAAGAGAAATCGTCTAACGATGAGAGACTGGTTTGCTTATAGACTTCAATCCAGGTCAAATGAAGCACAAACTTTGTTGCATTCTAGAAAACTATTCCAATAATTCATTGTTGAAGCATATACCATGGTTGAGTCTAAAAGACTTAGCTACATCAGGAATAACCAAAAAAAAACTTAGAGTTGACAAGTATTGCAGTTTACAAACATCATTGGATGCTGGAACCAGTAAAGGCTCATCTAAAGGAAAAAGAGTGATTTTGCCTTCAACGTTTGTTGGCAGTCCATGTTATATGGATCAACTTTACTTTGATGGTTTGGCAATATGAAGCCATGTTGGTTTTCCAAATCTTTTTATTACTTTAACCTGTAATCCAAATTGGCCTGAAATCTGTAGAGTACTTGCATCTTTGAATCTGAAAGCAATAGATAGACCAAATCTTGTCTCCCGTGTTTTCATATTGAAGTATGAACATACGCTTTTTGACTTAACAAAAAAACACCTGCTTGGAAAAGTAGTCGTGTGTGAGTTTGCTATTAATGTGGTTGTTAAACTTATACATTCTTTTATTACTTTCCATTTTTTCCTCATATGATACAACTGTACATAATTTCTATATTACTGTTGCACTATTAATACCATCAGCTAACAATTGCAGATATGCACACAATTGAATTTCAAAAAAGAGGACTTCCCCACGTGCATCTATTGCTATTTTTACACCCAGACAATAAATATCCATCTTCAGATGAAATTGACTAGATAATATCAGCAGAAATACCTTCACATGAAAATGACCCTGAACTGTATACATTGGTGCAAAATCATATGGTACATGGCCCATGCGGAATTCTACAATCTAAGTCTCCATGTATGAAAGAAGGCAAGTGTAGCCGTTTTTACCCTAAAATGTTTCAGCCTCAGACTATTTTAGATTCAAATGGCTATCCAGTCTATCGTAGAAGAAATGATGGTCGTACAATCTCAAAGAATGGTGTTATTATTGATAATATATATATAGTACCTTACAATGCAAAATTATTGAGGAAATACCAAGCACATATAAATATTGAATGGTGTGATCAAAATAATTCTATTAAATATCTATTTAAATACATAAATAAAGGTTATGACAGAGTCGCTGCTATTGTTGTTTATGATGCTAATGGTACACTTGAGAATCCTATCACTTAAAAATGATGAGATTAAAGAATATGTAGATTGCAGGTAATATTAATCTAACATGCATACTTCATTTGCTCATTGTTTCTATAATTAACTTCTTTAATTATGCAATTTTTATGGTAGATATATTTCTCCCTGTGAAGCTACTTGGAGAATTTTTGGTTTTCCAATACATGCTAGAAAGCCTATTGTCAAGAGATTACATTTTCATTTGTTAGGCCAACACAGTGTTATTTATGAAGATGATGATGATATAGATGATATCCTATCAAAGCCAAGCATTTCAGATTCAAAATTCTTAGCTTGGATGAATAACAACAAATGCTTTTCAGAAGGTAGAAATCTTATTCACAATTTGTTTCCAAATTCGTGTACAACCAAAAGGCTAGATCATGGAACCTCAGAAAGAAAGGCAATACAATTGGGAGGCTAATATGGGTTCCACCAACCACTGGAGAATTATTTTATTTAAGAATGATGCTTACTACATGCAAATGACCTACTTCATTTGAGGATATTAGAACAGTTGAAAATGTTCTATACCCTACATATAGAGAAGCATGCTTCACAATAGGTTTTTTGCAAGATGACAAAGAATTTGTGGAAGCAATCAAAGAAGCTAAGGACTGGGGCACAACTAATTATTTGAGAAAATTATTTGTGTTAATGCTATTAACAGGTGTCATTACTAAACCTAAAGAACTTTGGAATCAGACATGGAATTGGTTAGCTGAAGACATTGCATATCATTATTTGTATGCTGAATAACATCAGAGATAGGCATTGTTTAACTATTTTCGTTATCATTTGTTAGAATAACACGTTGATGATGAGCAACTTAAAAATTTAACATTACTGGAAATTGAAAAACTTCTACATGCAAATCAAAAATCACTTAAAGACTATCCTACAATGCCATATCTTGAGGGTGCAAATCTTGCATGGTGTCTAGAGAATAGCTTGATATTATCATAACTTAATTACAACAATGAAGGGGTTAGATCAGAATTCGAAAATCTTTTTTCATCCATGACAAGTAATCTACCAATTCATATATTATAAATTGCATTTAAGAAAGTTAAATTTCAACTATATCTTCCAATTTTGCATCTACTTATTCTTCATTTCTATCTAATCTCAACTAATTCTTGATTCTAGATGAACAAAAGCAAATTGTGCAAGTTGTCAACAACAATGAAGGTGACATGTTTTTCCTATATGGATACGGAGGTACAAGAAAAACATACATATGGAGAACATTAGCAAGTTCATTGAGGGCAAAAAATCAAATTATGATTATGGTTGCTTCTAGCGGCATAGCTTCTCTGTTGTTGTCAGGAGGCAGGACTGCCTATTCCAAATTTAAGATACCTGTGCCAATTTTTGAAGACTCAACATGCAACATACTTCAAGGAAGTCAACTAGCAGAATTGCTAAATCAAACAAATCTGATAATTTGGGATGAAGCACCCATGGCTCACAAATTTTGCTTTCAAGCACTTGATCAAAGTTTAACAGACATTACTGAAGAAAAAAAAATCCCGATCAAATCTTTGGAGGCAAAGTTATTGTATTTGATGGAGATTTCCGAAAAATACTGCCAGTCATTCCAAGAGGAAGCCGTTTAGACATTATAAATGCAACAATCAATTCATCATATCTCTGGCCTTCCTGTGAAGTCTTAACACCCACAAAAAACATGCATTTACAAGCCAATGCCCAATCAATTGATGATCAAGAAACTGCTAAATTTGCAAAGTGGATTCCAGATATTGGAGATGGAGTTATTGGAAATGAAAATGATGGATATGCTACAGTTGAAATTCTTGAGTACCTACTGATTACTGAATATAATGACCCCATTGATGCTATAGTCAGATCAACATTTCCAAATTTATATCAACACCACAGTAATGCTGAATTCTTCAAATGTAGAGCAATGTTAGCTTCCACCAATGAAACAGTTGAAGAGGTAAATGATTATATACTTTCTTTGATTCTAGGTATTTATACATATCTGAAACTTACAAAAACTAGCATCTATTTAATATTTGTGCTCTATATGATAATTGTTATTATTAAGTTTGCATGCTAACTAAAATAAATATAATAGGTGAACACATGGAATACTTAAGCTCTGATTGTATGGACAAATCATAAAGCATTGAGAGTTGACATTTCCAATCAATTACCACTGAATTTCTCAATTCACTAAACACATCTGGTCTACCAAATCATTGTATAAAGCTAAAAATCAGTAGTCCTATAATGTTGCTAAGAAACTTAGACCAAACACAAGGCTCGTGTAATGGTACTAGATTAGTAGATACAAGACTAGCCAAACATGTAATTGCAGCTGAAATTATTTCTGGCAAAAATCCTGGCCATAATGTATACATCCCAAGAATGTCAATGTCGCCTTCACAATCACCATGGCCTTTTAAACTTTTGAGAAGGTAATTTCCAATCATGCTATCTTATGCAATGACAATTAACAAGTCTCAGGACCAATCACTTTCTATGGTTGGACTTTATTTGTGAAAACCCGTCTTTAGCCATGGACAATTGTACGTTGCATTATCAAGGGTCAATTCAAGGCAAGGATTAAAAGTTCTTATTCATGAAAAAGACAAAAAAATATGACTTCGACTACCAATGTAGTTTTTAAAGAGGTTTTCAAAAATCTTACAAGGTAAATCTAAATTTTGCAAGAACAAATTCTACTATTTATTGGTAACAATTCTAAATTGATATCTTACTCATGTCCATTCTAATATACAACTAAGGATGACATCATATATCACAATCTTAAATTTTACATTATTAGGTATGTAATCCTAGTTACTACATTAAAATCTGGCAGCTTAAGTTTATAATTCTATCTTTCATTTATACTTTCATTTACTTAACTTACTTCTAATAATGTTATATTATTAACCGGTTTACAAAGATATCCATAACCTCTGAATATTTAGCACTTTATCACAGCTTAGCATAGTGCTATCGCAGTTTTAAAAATGTCTTTTACTTAATTAAACAATGATGCTGATATTCAATTGCATTGTTTTATAGGGAAATCATAGAATGACCTCCTTTCATCCACAAATAATAGCTACTGCAAGTGAACTACGATCAAATGACTTTAATATATTTGACCCATGAATAATATTATGAAAATAGGATACAAATTTTTGGCAGACATATTCAATTTCTGCTATGTAAGAATTGTGTTTATTTTTCTCCAAAACATAAAAATTTAAACAAGAACTAAGTTGGAAATTCTTGCTTTGACATTTATCTGTAAAAATTCTGTTTGTTTCATCTGCTACTCCTTATATGATAATTATTTTTTAAAGAATATTTATCAAATTTTCCTTGCACTTTTCTGTGACTATGAAAAATATTCACTTATACCAATCCTGCAAATATATCAAATTATGTTGCATATCCTCCATTGGTTGAAAACAACATCATTCTTATTTTATAAAAAAGACCACATTCAAAAAATCCAGTTATGCAGCATGACATAATTATTTTTAAAAAATTGTGTATATATGCTTCAGACATCATATGATTAAAAAATATCATATGATATTCACTAGGCACACAAAACACAATATGTGTTCAAATTTGGCCACTCTGCAATATATTTTTTTTCTACTATTATTAAATTGATCTTCCAATCATTATTATATTCTACCATTATCCTCTGTTGTCTATGTATTAAAAACAATGCTAACAAGGAATTCTAGAAATTGCGCCAATCCTCATATCCAGCGTGAAAATAACCTGGGCCGTTAATGCCCCACGATATCAATGGTGTCAACCTTCTGCTTTTAACAAAAACTCTTCAGTTACTTGGCACCTATTCACTTCACAATTATTCACACCTCTTGACAATCGTGTTAAACTTAAAAGCAATGATCAAATCAACCGTCAGTTATAGCATTGGGAACAAACATACATTAAATATTACACTCTAGAAAACGCTATAACCTACCTTCTCCTACAAATCCTATTTCACTTTCTTGTGCAAACTCCACTTTTACGCCATCCACAAAATGAAGAGCACATCTTCAACAACATCAAGTGAAGTAAGTCATTCCCATTCTGCTCTTCACCACAGATTTTTTTCTTCTCCTTTTCTTCAAAATCAACACTTAAACTATTAAAATTACGATATCTCTATCATTGCAGATGAAAAATCCCATGATCGGACCGCTGTTGATCATCCAATTTATCGCTGTCCTCAACAACGACAAAGTCATCTTTGATTATTCTCTTATTTTGCAATTCTTTCATTAGTATTATCGTTCCATATACATGCATTTACATTTCTCAGTTTTTTTGCAGAACATCATACAACTTCTAGCGTTCTACCATACACAATGGGCACCACAGTATCCGGAGTTTGTTCACTTGAGATATGATGGAGCCATCTACGAAATACGGGTCAGACGACACAAAGAAAGAGTGTATTTGGCAGATGGACTCGAAAACTTCAGGAAAGAATTGAAAATCTACGAGTCAACCACCATTAACTTTTTTGCCTGTGACCATCACTGCATATTTGACATAGATTTCATACAACCACTGGAGCGGTAAACTTGTGGCAGGCAGAGGCATTCATTCAGAAAGCATATTTGGACTGTTCGGTTTACTCAGAAAATGATGGATGCTCCTGGTAAGTTGACCTTTCATACATTAATCTCTTTTAACATATTCTTAGCAGTTTATCAATTTTACTTTTTTCTATCTACAGAAACTCCCGCGTTGTACATAAGTTCCTCTTAAAGCTTGTGGTCACCACATGACAGTCTTAAGGCGATCTAGTCCTCCATTGCAATGGAAAGTTGAAACCCTGAATCCTACTATTGGTGGAAAAGATGTTGTTCAACCATGGTATGATTTTCTTGAAGAAATGAACTTTGATGATGGAGATGAAATCTCTATTTACTATAGATATTATGAAAAAATTTGGGATATTGTAATTAGAAGGCAGGAGGATTGGGATGATAGCGACACCGATTAAACTGCCTTTCGTAGTCTGGGATTTTGAACAAAAAAAATCTTGCTGATGTAGTTCCAACAAACTCTATTCTATTTTGTTGTTCATCAATGTTTCCTAAGTCTATTTTTGCTATTAATCAACATTGTTGTTCATCAATATTTCTTAAGTTTATTTTCTGTTAATCAACATTTGTATTTTGCTCTCCATCAACATTTGCAAATCGCTTACCAAACAACCCGTGCATGTGCACGGGTTGCAGACTAGTATTTATATAAATCTTAAGATAATATGTAATAAAAATAATTTAAATATCAAATATTTTGTTTATATATCATTTTTTGGCTAAATTGTTAATTTAGTCCTGCTATAAATTCAAATTTGTGATTTTGGTATTTCTATTCCTAAATCAAGACATTTTGCCTTCTTATTTTTCAGAATAAACAATTTTGCTCTTTGTGACCGTTCAAAGTTAAATGCTGACTTTGATATGATGTATTGGTGCTGACTTAATATTTATATAGACTGTTAACATGACACTCATGTGACCAAAGATCAAATAAAGTGAAAACTAAAAAAAATTAAGTAGGAGTTGAACTCATAATCTTTTATTATTCAAAGATAATATAATCAACCATTAAGACATTAATTTTTTATTTTGTTAACTTTATAAACACTATTTTATATGTACCATTAGTCAATAATTATTAATCTTTTCCGACTTATAAAAATTTATAAAATAAAAAATACTTAATATATAAATCTTTTTAACTTTATTTTATATCATTTTATATATTTTATTTTCTTTTTAACAATTTACATTTAAATTTCATAAATTAATATATAAATTATTTTGTAAATTGACTTATTTTTATTCTAATTATATAAATCAATATAATTATACCAATTAATATGTAAATTCTACAAATTAGGTAAATTTATTTTAATATGTATTTTTTTAAAATTCTATGGATTAATAAAATTTTGATAATTAATATTTTAGGAAACTTACATCTTAATACTTTCGTTTTAACTATAAAATATTGTTTAATAAATAAGTTTATTAATACCAATTAATAAACAAAAAAATTACATAAATGTAAATTATTTATATAAATCATTTTATGTAATTTATAAAAATTATGTACTTTTTTATATAAAATAATACAAATTTTTACTTTAATTATAAAAAATAATAATTTTTTAATTTTATAAATTACATAAATTAATTTTTAAAATAATCTTTATATTAGTTTATGTAAATTTTTAAAATTATAATGAAATAAGAACAATTTTTTTATATAATAATTTATTAATTTATATTAAAATAAAATTTTATAATAAAAGTAAATACTTGCAAAATTAATGAGGAAATATATTTAAATATTAAATATTTTTTTAATTTATAAATTTTTATAATTCGAAAAAAATAATAATTCTTGACTAATGATACATGTAAAATAGTGTTTACAAAATTAATTAAACAAAAAAAAGTGTCGTAGTATTTTATTGTTTTGTATTTAAATAAAAGGTCATGAGTTCAATTCTATCAATTACTTTTTTCACTTTATTTAATCCTTTATCACATAAGGTCAACTGACGAAAGAATCAAAATTGTTTACTCTGAAAAACATAGAGACTAAATGTCTTGATTTAAAAATAGGGGATCAAAATTACAGATTTGAAATTATATGGAGACAAAATTTCAATTTAGCCTAATTTTTTGAGAGATTTATATATCATTATATAACCAATGATAGTATAATCTTTTAAATATACAATATATAAAAAATAAATTGATACAACTTGATAATTAAATTTTTGAATCGTAACTCAAATAGTTTGTAAAAGTTATCTATAATTAAATATTTTTATAAATAGATGAAAGTTATCTCATAATTTTATAAATATATAAGAAATACAAATATAAACATGAGTGATAATTCTGTAAAAAAAAATGCAAGTGATAATATTTATTTATGAATAAAAATATTTACATATGTACAATTTTGGAATGGATTGATTTTGAATCGATCCAATTAAAAAATTTCAATTTTTCAATTTTTTTTATCTGTTTGAGTTTTGGTTTATTCGATTTTTTATTTTTTGGATTGATTTTTTTCAATTTTCATTAAATTGTACGGTTTATGAACACCCCTAGCTACACCTATTGAATATTTGTGACATTTTTAAACAGTAAAAAAAGACAGTGAAAAATACATTACAAAATTCATAAAACCAAAATTAACCTAAAGGAAACACTTATTGAAAACATTTTTTTCGTAAAAAATCTTTGAATGAATTGCTCTAAAGGAAACAAAGTGCCATAGAATGCAACCTCCCAATCTTTGCCAAAACCCACCAATAGGGTGGAGGCAGATGGGCAGGACAAGGTATCTTTTCGTGATAAGACAATGTATCACCAATAGGCTATTTCGACAACAGAAAAGGTGGACCTTATTGCGAAGAATTTGTTTCAAATAAAGTATAAAGAGGGTAATCGCTTAAGACCAAAGTGTTTTGGTTCTGATTAGGTTTTGAAAGAGTTGTGGAGACCACGACAAGATGTTGTTATCGTGAAGTTGTTGGGGGACATCCCTCATTTATTTCATTATGAGAGATAAAGCTTAAGGTTGTTTGGAAGCTAGCAGGAGGCTTTGACGTGGTGGAAGTAGGCCATGGTTTCTCTATGTTCAAGTTCAACCTTGCCTAGGACATCAAAAAGGTGTTTAGTGGAGGGTCGTGGATGATCTTCGATCACTACTTAGTAGTGCGAGCTTGATTCCTAGACTTCATGACTTCGAATATAAAGATTAACAACGCGATGGTATGGATTCGATTCCTATGCTTGGGTATGGAGTATTACGATGAGAGTATCTTAATGGCTTTAGTGGTGGTCGTAGGCAAACCAGTCAAGGTTGATATCAAAACCATTAATGTGTCTCATGGAAAGTTTGCACACATCTGCGTGGAAATTGACCAAAACCAACCAGTAGTGGGTAGAGTTTGGTTTAGAAACACATGGTTCAATGTGGAGTATGAGGGGATGCACCTTATCTGCAATAGGTATGGCTTGTATGGCCATACATCATGTGTGCCCATAGGCAAAAGAAGTAGTGTAGGTGACACCAACCACCCTAAACCTTAATGGCAGAGCGACCCAAGCGAAGGAGGGGGGATCTGGTGTAAACCCTAGCAACCACAACATTATGAGGTTTGGATTATTGTACCAAAAAAATAGGGCTTGTATTGTTGTAACAAAAAATAGGAAAGTAAAATAGAAAAATCCCATTACGAAAGTCAAGGGCGCAAATTCCAATGGGGTTGGAAATATGGGTTTGAAATTTCCCAAGCCTTCAAGTGACAACAAGTTTCATATGCTAGGGGGGAGTTGAACAAAAAACAAGAACGTGGGAGTGTCCACTAAAAACAACCCACCCTCAAAGGAAGGGGGGAAAAATAGCTAAGAGGGCTCGACCCGACTCATCTAAAGGTAGTAATGGCAACTTTGGTCAACTAGTTATACTAACTCATGAGGCTAACATGAACATCACAAAGGCTATAGACAACCACAAGGTATGCTCATTAGTCATAATACCTCAAAGGGTAAGGACTTCTTTGCCCTTATATTCCTAGGAGGGTTAGTGGTTGGACATGGAATCTTGATGGCCATGCTAGTGGAGTTTTGAGCACCCAACATGATAAAGTCAAAAGATACACACACATATTGGTTCAAAGAGCAATATAAAGACCTCATTGAGGCGAAAAGTGGCTCTACCTCAGAAGGGCACAGAAAGGCAGCTTGAGGGAGGACGTCATGATGGTGGTGGACTCAACTTTTGGTCTAGCGTAAGAAGGTTGGTGTCCTCTCCCACCCTATTCTCTTCTTGTGTTATGTTGAAGGGCTTCGAACATTTATGTCTTTTGTCATGGAACGTTATGGGCTTTGCCAACAAGCGGAGTCATGGCCATGTGACTTTCTTGCTAAATATGATGTGTAAAAATAGTACTTGCATAAAGATAAGTGTACCTTATGCATCAGTATCATGGACCTAAATCTAGACAATGGTGGGGAGGAAAAGAAGCAAGATTCATGGTCTCCGTCGACCTTCTAGAGAGTGGTATATTGATAACCAAATTCTTCATGAAGAGGCAATTAAATATTTCAAAACCCTCTTCTGCTCAAGAGAAAGCATAAGCAGTAAGGAATTGAGGTGTGATGTGGGGACACTCTTACTAGAGGCTAGGAGGGCCCTTACCAATCCTATCACCAAACAAGTATTTCAAGCCCCTTGGATGAATTGGTTTCGACCATGTCTTCAAGATATTCTAGGAGCAAGTTGGGTATAGTGTTTGGAGGTTTGTGCCAGATGCTTTTGTTATGGGTCATTTTGATGCTAGGATAATCGAGACTTTCCTCGTCTGAATCCCCAAGGGAGACTCTCAGGTTTGCCTAAAGGATCTTTGCCCTATTAGTTTATGTAACATAGTCTATAAGCTTCTGTCAAAAATCCTTGTTAATATATTAAGGCCCTTCCTTCATGATTTGATTAGGGCCTTGCAAAGTAGTTTCATACCGAGGCGGGGGACCAAAGATAATGCTAATATTCTTCATGAAGTGGTGCACCATATGAGGATGTCCAAAAGGAAACAAGGAGATGTGGTCCTCTAGTTGTATCTTGAGAAGGCCTATGATAGGGTGGATTAGGGCTTCCTCAAGCAGACTCTTCAGCTTTTTGGTTTTCTTGAAGTTATTGTCTCCCTAATCATGCACGATATTTCTTCCACTAGCATCTCCATTTGTTGGAACGACAATAAGCTTGAGGGATCTACCCTAGTAAGGGGACTCAGACCAGGGATCCCTTATCTCTATATCTTTTTGTCTTGTGTATGAAGTGCTTTGGAGCCAAGAACAACAAGGAGGTCCATGAGGGTAACTGGGAGCCTATTCAACTATCTTGACAAAGTCCTAAGTTAACTCGCCCGTTCTTTGCAAATGATGTTATGATGTTTGCAAATGCCAAGCTCTTGTAAGCCCATATCATTGCTAATATATATAATGCTTTTTTTTTTTCATTTCAAGGATGAAAATGAACTTGGAAAAATATAGAGGTTTGGCCTCTCTAAGTGTCTATAGAAGGATGAAGGAGAATATTTAGATTGCTACCTAGATTAGGTTCATTGATAACATTGAGAAATATCTTGAATTTAGTATAACTCAAGGACGAGTCACTTGGGAGGACTTTCAGAGTCTCATCAATAGAGTCACTTATAAACTGAGGGCATGGAAGAGTTGTATATTGAATAGGTCAGGCCAAGTAACCCTTGTTAATGTCGTTATAGCCTCATTACCCTTGTATGGGATGCAAACTCAGTGGCATCCTCAATACATATGCGAGTTTTGATAATTGTTTTTCACGCACTATTTTGTGAGCAATTATCCTAGTTTTTCTTTAGGGTTTTTGTCAATAATTTTTATTTTTGTAAATAAATTGTATAAAATGGTTTTAGAAACTAAAAAAAGATAGCTTTTAATGTTTTTGTGTAAATGCGGAAGTTATAAGAGCATATGATTTTGTTCCAGCAAAACAAGACTCTTGACTAGATGGAGATGGTGAAGATTCACCATAACGAAGCTACACCTCGCCACAATGAATCAACAAAGATGAAGACCTTCGAATTAACATAAACTAGCCTTAATGAGCCAATCTCTAGCCCCAACGACATAGGTTCAGAAGCATGAAAATCAAGTGCAGAAGTCTTTAGTGCATAATGTAATTTCGTTGTAGCGAATTATACTTTCGCTAAAATGAAAATCCTCTGAGATAGAAAAAATAATATAATCACAATTCTATATAAAGAACTTGTGACATCCTTGTAAAAGACTTTTGATTCATTTGTGATTTTCTGAAATAGAATCTCGACTTCAATTAGACTAGGTTCACTTGCTTATTATGTTTGAAGAACAAGTTTGTGGACAAATCTATTAGAGGATTTATTTAGGGGAATTCCAATGGACATGGCATGCACATGTTCAATTGGAATACAATGACCAAGCCAAAGAGTTTTGGTGGTCTAGGTATTCGAATGACAAGGAACCAAAACACAACCCTTCTGGGTAAACGTGTTTGGGATTTGATTCACCTAGCCAACCAGTTATGGGTCTCGATTCTAACCTCAAAGTATTTGAGGGAGGGAAATCTATTTATGGCTAAAGGAAGAAAGGGTTCTATCTCTTGGAATTCAATCTCTAAAGTGTTGGAGGTTCTAGAGGATGGCTTCCGGATCAAATTAGGTGATGGAAACATGTGGTTTTGGTTCGATGCCTGGGTGGTGAAGGAGTTGTTAGCCAAGAGGGTTTCTTGGGTGGATATCCATGACATTCATCTCAAGGTCAAAGAAGTGTGGGTATCACCGGAGTGGACTTTTGAGGGTTTGTATACGGCTCTACCATGTAATATTCCTCATCTTATACAAAATATTACCTCGTGATTTGTAAAAGTTTATTCCTGATATGTGAGTGTGGCACCCTGACTCTTTGAGTGAGTACTCAACTAAGAGTGCTTATGCTTGGCTTTGAGCAAACCTGGAGGAATCAATGAGGGGAGATTGGAATTGGATCTAGAAATTGAAGATAACGACAAATGGTTAATTCTTCCTTTGGTTGGTTTTTTCATATTCGTGCTCAAACATAGGGGTATTGGGGTGCAGGAAGGTTTCCCTAGGTGTGAGACCATGCCTAAAGCATTGGAGCATTGCTTGTTTTCATGTATTCACTCTTGGGCACTGTGGTTGGCTTGCGGTGTAAATGTTGCCAGGGTTCCTTCCTCAGATGTGGAGTTACTTACGTGGCTGAGGGAACTTATTCACACTCACGGTTTGCTAATGCCTATCACTATGTTGACAATCTGGCTAGCTGGGAACAAGCTTAACTTTTTAGCACTTGGCTTCTGATGCCATCTCCATAACTCCATTCATGCTAGAGCTTTTTCTTTGTTGAGCCAGTCTAGTTGTGAGACAGGTGGTGTGGCAACGTCCGAATCCTGGTAGCATCACGATTAATGTTGACGGGAGTGTGATGGGTGATCCACTCAGAGCGAGAGTAGTATTGGAGGGCTTTGTAGAGATCACCATGGGAGCTTCCTGTTTGGGTTTTGTTGTCACATGACCAAGTCTGACATCCTTTTTGCCATAATGTTAGCTTTATTGAGGCGACTGCAGATTTGCTGGGGTAAAGGCTATAGTAACGTTGTTGGAAGCGACTGCAGCTTTATTGATCTAGTCCTCTAGAGGCCACAAGCATTTCATCAGTTCAGTAATAAGGTTCACATGATTTGTGAATTCATAGGAAAGGATTGGTTAGTCTCTCTTCCTCACACACTTTGGGAAGGGAATTAGTGTGTAGATGCACTGACCAAGTTTTGTGCAGAGCATGCAGATTCGCTGGTGGTTGTTCCTGAGCAACCTGAGATTCTTATCTTGCCACTACAAGCAGATGCAGATAGAGTTCGATTTCCTAGAGTTTAACTAGTCTTGTTTTTTTCTACTTTTTTTAGCTATTTGTTACAAAAAAATAATCATGATACATATTGCCATTCTATGTATTAAGGGAAAAAAAACAATATGGAGTCAATGTGTATTCAAAATATTCAATTTCATACAAATAATTAGATTATATAAAAATAGCATAACAAAATTACTGTTATGTATAAAAAGTCATTAAATCACCAAAAATTTAGAATCAATGTTTTATATATTCAATTAAATTAAAATGCAATAATTAATCTAACATCTAACATATAAAAAGAACATTAACACTACTAAAAAAAGCATATTTTACGACGCACATTCTAAGACGGTTATGTGGGACTGTCTTAGAATGTGACACAATGGCAGAGATATAAATAAATACAACCATTCAAAGACGGTTATGCAGGACCGTCTTAGATTCTTGCCATTTTACGATGTCTTTATACAAAACCCGTCTTAGATATGTTTTTTTATTAATAATATTTAATCTGGCTCTTTACTTGTTGCTATCTGATTCTCCCTCTTTGACTCTTTAGCTCCTCTAGGGTTTTCACTTACACCCGCAGGCACCACCACTTACACCCGAAGACGGCAACGGCAGACGACATTAAAAGAAAGATCATGGAGAATAGCAGCTCTCCAAAAGGCCAGTCCAAGATGCTATTCTACTTGTTCCCTGAGCAGCTGCAAGTAAAGAACACACCAACACCAACACTAGGCTTGTTTTCTTCTTCTTTACTCTTTTCTTCACAGAAGCGTAAAAAGAAAAAGCTTGATTAGAGAAAGAGAGAGAGAGAGAGAGAGCTTTGAATCAAAACTCAGAAGTAGAAAAAAACACAAATGACAATCGCTATGGCTAGGTACGACCGAGCAATCACTGTGTTCTCCCCCGACGGCCATCTCTTCCAGGTCCAGTATGCCCTCAAAGCCGTCCGCAAGGGCAACGCCATCATCGGCATCCGCGACATCGACAACGTCGTCCTTGGCATCGAGAAGAAATCCAACGCCAAACTCCAAGACTCCAGGTACTACTACTCTTTTCAATTCAATTCCCTCCATTTCAGATCCCTTTCCCCTTCGATTACTAGGGATTAACCAAGAAAACTATGAGTTATAAGGAAACCAAACTCCGTTTCAGAGACTATCCAAAAAGTATGCGATCTCTAGTGAGAAAAAGATTACCAAAATTTACTACAGAGCAAACCAAACTACTTATTGGTTCATTTGATTTTATTGGCCTAAACTATTACTCCTCAACATGTCTCCGATGCACCTCAACTAAGCAATGCTAGACCTAATTACATAACAGATTCTTATATCACTCCTGCATGTAAGGACTCCAATCTTTTATCATTCTATCAATTCCCTAAATTGCATGTACTAGTTCAGTACTTTTAATTTTGATAAAATATTAAACTACCTCTTTTTATAATTATGCAGATTGCTTCTGATTTGATATATGTTACTCCAAGAGGAATTCGTGACTTTTTGTTATTTACCAAGGAAAAGTACAATAATCCATTGATTTACATCACTGAAAATGGTAAATAGCAGTTGTCTATGTACATTTAATTTCCATTTATGAAATAACATATGTTGTACATGATTTTCAATTTCCCCAATCTATTGAAAAGAATGTGTATTCTAACTTATGTTTTACATTAAGGATAAAAGAAATTTATTGTTATGATAAAGTTTTCATTTTTGTTAATTATATTTTGTTAATTTACTGCATCTTGTACCGGGGGTTTGTAAAAGTTGATGACAGTACAGCTCACTCTGTTCTCATCATCTGGCTGGAGAATAGAAATTGAACGAAGTAATTGAACAAAGCCATAAACTTCTTCTTCTTTTTTTGAAGTACAACATATATCTGTGGGTCACTCTTAAGAAAGAAGTTAAGGAAAATGTACTGGATGTATACATATAAGTATATCCCCAAGAAAATAAGCACGATATATCTATAATTTTTGCATCCTAGTTTTTTTGTTAGCTACGATATATCTATAATGGATTTGATTTTTCTCTGATTGATATCAGGTTGGTAATGTTGTTACTGATGATTATCATGATTATATTGGCACATTTGAATATTGGTGGACCCATGGTTTGGTTTCAGATTCCACGCATATGATGCTAAGAATTGCCTGCAATTTTGGTTCCTTTCTGCATCCATCAGTGCAATGCATGCAGGCTCTCAGAGTTGCAACTGTGGAGCAAGGAAACATCGATCCATATAGTGTTCTCTTAATGAAAACTGAATTAGCTTCAATTTCTAATACTTATATTACTTCTTGAGAAATATTATCTCCTCAAGAAAGTTATTGAAGTGGTTAATAAGCTTCTGAAATCTTGGAATTTAACATAGGAGCATTTTGATTACAAATTTACAATCTCTAAGAATTTACTGAGGTGAGGATGATATATGCAGTACGATTCACTTGCAAAATAATCTAGATGAAAACAAAACATATTGGTCCTAAAAACTAAACCATATTGATTTTCTGTTGTGAATGCAATCAATTGTTTAAATATCATTCTTCTTAATTTTTTTTATCTTAAAATTACATGGTTACTAGTCTATTTTTTTAAAAGGCTAAGCAAAATGGTTACTAGTCTACTTAAAATTAGGAGTTTAGGACTGCCATATTTTCTAGAATAACATTTTGCAATTGCTAAATTCCCTGAAGCAAAATAGGTGTTTGAACTTTTCATTGCATGTTTCATTCTTAAAATGTATAGCACCCGTAGTTGTTTAATTTTGTCTTTTTTCTATTACTAAAATTATTTTATTGGTTGCTACTGATTTGAGCCAAGTAATTTATCTTGATTCTATTCACTCCCTTAAGATTGGACCCTTAACCCAATATTGGAAAATTTATGGCTTCCATTCGTTATGAGGAAATATCAATTCATAAAAATGGTTTCAGTTTTATTTATGTGATTATGTCATCTATGACAATAATTATTAAAAACCATTTGTATATAATATTCATATTATGCGAAACAGTAAACTCTAACGTCTAAAGAGCCAATGTTAGTTTTTGGAGGAAAAAAAGCAGCATACTTGAAAACATTTATAGCTTCCACACTGCCTTGCTTAAGGTGCTTGTAGACTTTGAAAACATTGGCATTTATGATGTGCCTTTTTTGGATTCCTACATAATAATCTCTTTTTTTTTCTAGAAAGATATGAGGAATGGTCACTCCAATTGGCTTCAAAGGAACAAAAGATAGCCGATGAGAATGTCTTAAGGCTTGTTGAAGAGCAAAAGGTTTGCCTCTTATTTACTATTTAGTGTCTTGGTTATGAAAAGCTTGCTATTTATCACTTCATTCTTATACATTGTGAATACATCTTATTGATGTAAACTTCAAAATTTTCAGCGAGAGAAAGAGGAGGCCTATAACAAGATACTTCATTTGGAAAAACAACTAGATTTCTCTATCCATATAAAAGTATGACCTTGTTTACTTTCTCCCTGATAAAAGTACACCCCCTGGTCCCCTTTTCTCTATCCATATATAGAGATTTGCTAATTTACCTTGACCTTTTTTAGGAGTATTTTAATTTAGCAAACTATACCTTGGCCTTGGATGCATTTAGAAAATCCTAGTTATATCCTAGTTATATCTCTTCATTTAAGAAAATCCTAGTTTGATTTATATGCTTTATTGTGCATACCCGGAATGATGTTGCCTCATGGGTGAAGGAGCTGAGCAGGTCTTATTAACATATTTTCTAATTAAATCTATTTAATCTTGCATTATAAGGGTTTGTGGTCATTAATTTAAATCCATTGAATTATTTTTTTAGCGTTTTATATTTTTTTGTATTTTTTTTATTTTTGCTCTCATTTATGATGTTTTCCTCCTCCTTTTTAGTAATGAACGATTAGAAAAACTGTTTCTTTGAAGCTGGTTAATCTTCTTTTTTTTTTGTATGAGTTAATGCACCATGAATTACTTGTGGATTTGACCTATAATTGTTTTGATAGGGTTGAATCGGAATTCTTATACTGGCTAATAAATCCATAATATCATTTTTTTTCATTGGACCAACAGCTTGCAACTACCATTTCGTCTTTGGCCTTCGATAAATTGTTTGGGCTGCAAGATTGATCTCATTCATGTAAGTCATGTCAATTCTTTTGCTTCAAAATTCTTCTTCAAACATTTATGCTTATCTAACTTTTGCTTATTATCTTATACTAATCCTTAACTTTTCCAAGGTTCTTTTACTAGTGGCTGTGAATGATTTTTTTTCTTCTTTCAATCTGTATGATTGAGATGAAAAACATTAAAATTAAATATTTAATCAAAGTAAAATAATTTGATTTGATTCATTCTTCATATCCACCACATGATATTTTTGGGTCATCCCTTTATATATATATATATATATATATATATAGATATATCAAATATCTAATTTAGCGTCTTAGGGAATAATTATAAATAGTTTACAAATAATACAAACTTTACGAATAATAATCCACATGTAAATGGTTTTACGTAAACCTCGTATTTGGCCCTTTAAGCTCTATAATTTGTTTCGGAAATTCCTGAATTGGCCTAGAATAAAAATGTCATCCATATAAAATTGTCATATCGTTCATTTAGCTAGACTCATCAATATGGTTTTTATTGTTATGAAGCATTAGAGATCAATTCATTGCATTGTGTATATTGACACTTTGAACCTTGAAAACTATTATGCAGTTTTATCCTTGTATTGATTTACTAGTTTCCTTCCTTAGAAATTTAGAAGATTGATACTTGTTTTTCTCTTGTAAAAGCCGTCTGTTGCATTGCCCATAGGAGGGTTTTTAGAACCTTGAAAACTATTATGTGTTTTATCATTGCATTGTAGTAGTTTTTATGCTATTTTGTTTGTATTGTAAACATCACAGGTGGTGATATCATCTGGTGCTTAACAAAGCTTTTTACATCGGTCGTAAAAGGACCGTTGTAGAACACGTGACAAACTACATCGTTCGTAAAATGACCGTCGTAGAACACATGAGAAACAAAGTCGTGCTTCAGCCAACAACGATGTGGAAAGCAGTGCTTTCTACATCGGTGTTGTTGTAGGAACGACTTCGTTTGTGACGTGTTTCTAAGACAGTCCTTTTACGACCGATGTAGAAACATCCACCCTCTACAACGACATTAGATTTAAAGACACGCGTCCACCGTCGTAAAAATGCCAATTTCACCGATGTAGAATGCTCTTTTTCTAGCAATAATACTATCTCTATTGTACCACTACTACCTGCAACAACAATGACAATATGATGATATTTTATTTATTACAATTAATTTATTCTTTAGGTTTTATACTGTGTCATTATTATATTTTTATTTTACTTTTTCAGTAATTAAATACATTAGTAACTTACAATTCATTAGACATTATGTATAGAACAAAATATTTTTAATGTAATTAAAACTTTCAATTTGTCTAAAGTGTATGAGATAGATTAGTATAAATATAAAAAAATAAAAAATAGTTAATTCAAGTATATATATATATATATATATATATATATATATATATATATATATATATATATATATATATATATATATATCAGTGTAATTAAGTTAATAAATATATCTATAAAATTATCTCATTAGAAATTATTTCAATCTTTTTTACTAAGATGTGAGGTTTAAATCTTAATGAATAAAAAAACATAATTAAAAGAAAATTAAAAATAATTAATATACACAATATGATGGTTATAGACGATTTAATAAATGTTTGAAAAGGCGTGTTTAATCATTTAGTTAAATGATATTGAGATAATATAATTATTCTGCATGTCCAACTAATATTCAATGACAGTTCATACACTACAAATTAATAATCCAAATATAAGTCCAAATAAGTCCCAATTCCGTGGTAACAATAACATTCAAGCGAGTGGCAAGAGTCTAGAATAATCAATATTTGGTCCTCAACTTTTTACGTATCCAGTTCTGTGAGCACTGCTGCAGGCCAAAGAATGATGGAAACCAGCAAGCTGCAACTATCACATTCATTTCATTTTTTTTAAAACTTAGATTTTATTTTCTAAACTTTTTTGAAATTTAATTTTTAATCCGTAAACTTTTGTTTGACTGGTCAAAGTTTTTAAACTTTTTTATTAAAATTTTTAGTTTCTAAACTTTTGTTTGATCAAACTATTTTACATTAAGATTTTTAGTTCCTAAACTTTTGAAAAATTCAATTTTTAATTCTTGAAATCTTGTTAAATAAATAAAAATAATGAGTTCAAACTTTTGTTCAATGGCTAAAAATTGAAATTTCTAAGAGTTTAAGGATTTTGATCAGTCAAACCACTACTAAACAAATGGTCTTTTACAACGCTGCTTTTACGATGGTTCTACAAAAATTGATGTTGTAAGTTAAGCAGTGACATTTTTGTAAATAACTGTAACTTTTTAAAGACGATTTTACCAAAATCGCATTTGAAAACGCATTACGACATCTGTTGTTTAAAAATCGACATAGAATGCGAGAATACAAAGACGGTTTTAGAAAACCGTCTTCGAAAGGAATGGAAGAATATGTGGTTTTTCTCTTTTCTTTCATTTTTTTTCTCTTTTCTTTCATTTTTTTTTCTCTTTTCTCCTTCTCTCCTCGAATTTTCGATTCCAACAACAGCTAGGGTTTCGAACACAACTTCCCCTCCCTCTTTCCCCAATAGCTAGGGAGAATTAGGTCGTGCTCAACGATGATGGCCCCAGTCCGGCCTCCAATGGGGATGTCGTCATCTTCCTCCCTTAGTTTTCACCGACGCAACCACCTAGACTTCTCCCCCCTCACGCGCGGCCTCCATTTCTGTGCATGGCGTGGAATGCAATGACCCCAAGTGGTGTTTCTCGTTCTCTAAAACTTAGATCTTTAGTCGATTGATCGAAGGGGAAGAGATGGAAGTGGAAGGGTCATCGAAGAAGACAATAGTGATGCAGCAGAAGGAGATAGCGGAGGCTAGGGTTCCACTGTCGTATAGGGACCAGTGTGCCCACTTGCTCATCCCTCGCAATAGGTGCAGGTAGGCCGAGTTCTACCTCCCCTGGAAGTGCGAGAACAAGTGCCGCTCCTACGAGCTCGTCATGGAGAGGATGCGCCAGATGAAAAGGATCCACTAACACCAACAAAAATCCAACCCCAAACAACTCCTTATCCCGCTTCCCAAACCTGCTAATGCCTGATTCATTTCACCCTCTCGCTGTAAGCTCCTCCTCTCTTATTTCTTTTTACTTCACCTACTTTTTTATTTTATCTCTTCTAAATTTGGATTGTTCGGGGTTGGTTGATTGATGTTGTTATACCAATTCAATTAAGGTTTTGCTTTGGTTCAAGAAGGGGGAGAAAGAGGTTGATTTTCATCAACTTAATTGGTTTTCATATTTTGTTTTGCAGCAAGATCTTAACGTAAAATTAATAATTTGAGAATTCTTTATGGGGAACTGTTATTGTGTGATTACTAATTGGTGCAAAAATTTAATTTTCAGGGTCCGTGAAGTAAGAATGTGCCTTCATTTAAATGGTATAATGTAGAGGAGGAAATTCTCGAGAAGAAGATGAAGATTGGTTTTCGTTTATATTCCAAGAAGTTGTCAGTTTTATCTATACTTCATCATCCACCAACACCCATTGGCTTTTGACTTGAATTTATTCTATATAATACCTATATAATTGGTTAAGATTTAATGTTGCATTTTGGCATACATTCCGTGGAACAGGTGCTGACCCATTTGGTGCACCTACCAAATACTGGCCATGGGAAGATGGTACCAATTCATTAAACAGGGCTAAATGACGAAGTATGTTAATTCTTGACTCTCCAGTTGATATACTTCACATTCAGATATTTGTTTGCGTCACAAAATAAAATTCTCTTGATTAACATAGTGAGAGCTAATTTTGAGTTCATTAGCAAACTCAGTGTGGACTTTTGGTGCTTTCACGACAAGGATATAGCCTATGAAGGAAAAACTCTTGTGGTAAGTCAATATTTAACTTTATTCACTTTATTACAATTCTTAGACAGGATCAAAGTGTGAAATGCAGTGGCATATGCTTACTTTTTTTATATCTAGAATATTCAGTTATGATCATAGTTGGTGGAATGTACTTTGTTAGACCTTGTGGCCTCAATAATCTTAAGAGGGATAGGCTTAGAATGCAAAAGAAGCAACAACAATCAATTTAACAATGTTCTTTAAACATGCAAGACACAATTGATTGTAACAAAATAAATAAGATAAGGGAAGAGAGAATGCAAACACAATTTTATACTGGTTCGGCCACTTCCAATGCCTACATCCAGTACTCAAGCAACCCACTTGAGATTTCCACTATCTTTGTAAAATCCATTACAAAGTCTGAACCACACAGGGACAACCTATCCCTTGTGTTCAGGAATCCTTTACAACAAGAGACTCACAGTCTCTTAACCAATCTCATTGAATAAGAAGAATGGAAGAAGAATTCTCTCTTCAAGAGAAGAATATTACAATAAAGATCATGTAGGAATCCTTATAGATTTTGCAAGTGTTTGGCCAAGGATTTCTTTTGAGAGAGCATTTGACAATGAAGTTCTTTTGCAATCTCTCTCATTGTCTTTTGAGAGGATAAGACATTTTTGCTAAGCAAAACTCTCTGCATAAAATTCGTGCCCAAGTCACCTATTTATAGGCCTTTGATGGTCATTCACAAATCTAATGAAAATATGTGACTGTTGGCGATATTCCTTGAAAATCCTCTCTGGTAATCGATTACAGAATTAGTGTAATCGATTACACAGTTGTTTTTCTTGAACAGTTGTGACCCTTCATTTAAAATTTGAATTCCCAACGTTCAGAGTCTCTGGTAATCGATTACATATGATGTGTAATCGATTACACACTTTCAAACCATTGGTAATCGATTACATGTATTGGTAATCGATTACATGTGCCTTGAATGACTTGAAACCTTTCATTGTGAGGCAAGGCTTGATCTTGAAGAAATCTTGAATCAAGGCTTTGTTTGTTGAAACAATCTTGTATTAATCTTGAAGCAAAATGAGCCTTGTTTGATTCTTCTTTTGACATCATCAAAATCATGTATACATACATTCACATACTTTCTTGATTATTACTCTGCTGCTACATTTTTAAATATGCTTTCTGAGCTATAGGAGTGCACTTGTTTTCTTTATCACAAGAATCTAATGCAAACTTGGATCTCATATTAAAAGAATTACACACCAAGTCATGAACTTGTGGCAATCCATTGCCTACACCAAGAAATTCAAATGTTTGTCTTCTTATTTGCAGTCATGTTGTACCTTTCCTAATTATTGTTGTTTTAACATTTTTCAAGATTTCAGGGGAAACCTTTGAGGTGTTCACTTTCTTAAACCAAACACAAATTATTCATTGGTAATGTTCCAAAAACCTGGGCTGAAGATGATTTTAGGAAAGTTGTTGAAGGTGTTGGTCTTGGAGTTGAAACCATTGAGCTCATAAAGGTGTGCTGTCTTGAACTAACTATGCCACTAATTTACATTAAGTTGTTGTCACATGGGCAAATCCAAATAACTCACCTGACCATTTTGCTTCTTCACAGGTAATTTCCTAAATTAAAATGGAATGCAGATGAACAATTTCTAATTGCTTTTTCTTACCATTTGATCAATTATTTGATTGGACATATATAGGTGATAATCCATGCTTCCATTTTCTGGCAACGTTTCCTCTTTTTCACTTTTTCCTTCTTACTTTGCAGAGTCCATGGCAGTAAGTATTTACAAGTTTCTCTGTGCTATATTTTGAAACTATCTATTTGAGCAAGTTGTGTCATTTCCTTTAAAAAGAACGATGGAAAGAAACTGACTGTTATTTATCAATTATTTTTGGGTAAGAATAAGGTTGGTGGGGAGATGAGTTTGCCTCATTTCTAGGCCATGCATATTACAATTTACAAGTCTCAATGAGGACTAATAGTAGTACTGTGGTACTTATAGATGGCCTATCAACCAAGGACCATATGCAGGATTTAAGTATATGATCTTGTCAACTCAATTTGATCATATCAATTAAGCCAATCCTCATCAGCGATTCTTGTTTACTAGGTGGACTTGGTCTTTAGTTACTTAAACTTAGCATAAAAATGTTAAGAATCTATAGTCACTCATTTCTGTTATGTTTCAATTTTGATCTTCTCAATATTGCATAAAGTATATGAATAAATAATCTGTCATGCCCAAGACTTTTAGCTCAAGTGGCACTAGGTCCCTGTGGGAACTTTTAGATCCTGATATAAAATCCCTCTTAGGCTGCACTTTAACCCCCTTCCAAAACAAACGTAGAGTTTCCCAAGACATTATTGCCTGAGGTTTGCTATTTAAGATAAAATAAGATTCTAGCACATCAATGAAGGTTACATTGTTTCATGTCTGATTCCTTTCATTAGATGATAATAGACAGATGTTTGATCAATATTGCTTAGAAACCTTACAAGGATGTTATCAAAGCAACTCAAGATTGATGGAAGCGGTATGGAATTTAGTGCTTCATTTGATTGCACTTGGTACTTTTCGATAATGTTCCAATTGAGCTTTTACCATTTATGATGGTTGATGAAAAACATTTTTACCACATGAGGAATAAGGTTAGGAAGCAAGCCATTTGACTTTTTGAGAGCTTTTCTAGAGAGAGTTAGTTTAAAGACTTGTAAGAGTTACACACCTTGGTCATTGATGATTCTCATTCTCATATATTTTCTGATTTTCTTCCTTGTATACAATGTGATTCCTTGTCTTTGCTTTCACTTCATATCTCTGGTTCTTAGGTGACAGATAAGGGATTACTATGAGGTGTCTTGGTATTGTGAGAAGAGTAATAAAACAATCGCTTCATTGAGAAAATATTAAAATGTATTGGTTATGTCATTCAAGGTTAAACCCGTAGATATCATCATATATTTTCTATTTTTTAATTTTATATCCCCTCCCATTTCTATTACAAGTTATACATACAAATTTAATTTAATATTCACACACACTTATGACACAGAGTGTATTACTATAATATTCACACACACTAGTGGATCAAAATTAAATTTTATTAGAAGTAATACATACTTTATTTAATAATTAGGCCATGGTAGTGGATTAGGTGCACTATATATCTATATCTAATTGGTTTAACTTAACATGAACTATTAAAAAATTTCTACTTGACCTGTAAAATCTAGGAAAATATGAGTAGGGTCAAGTGCAAAACATTCAATAAACCATGTTCATTAACCTCCCTTTGTTTGTCGGTATTTTCTTGGACTACAATGAAATTGCAAATCTTTGTGATAGTGCAGAACACATATTTTCAAGTGAACCCAGGGTCTTACAACTTAAGGCAAAATATTTGGTGATTTACATGGGCAATTTGGAGATCTCATGCACCTTTTTGATGAGTATGGTGCACCATCAACTGCTAGTGACATAGCGTAAGTTCCTTAGTTCCCACAGATTGTGTGCTACCTTTTAGCACTGTTTTTAAGGGAGGCATTAGACATGCATTAATGGTATATATATTAAGTGTGTTATACACTAACTTTGGTAACCAAGTGTGTTATACACTTATACTGCAGTTATCTATCTCAGATTGAAATGTTTAGTTCATTAGTTTGACAACTGATAGAGTCCTGTATATATTGGTAATAAAAGTGCACTTCTCATATCTCTGGTTATCCATTCTCTGCCTGCTAATGTTGCTGCAGGAATGGAAGAAGTGTACAATAACTATAAAAATGAAGTAGGTTTATATTCATGTCTTATGTTCATATATGCATATTCATTTTGCACTTACCTTGTCGATATCTAAACTTTTCCTAATATCGGTGGTGTGGGAACAAGTATTAGTTTACTCATAATTGACTATGTAACTGAACTCCAAAAAATCACATACTTCATGTATGAAAAATTGTGTCTATTATCATTGTCATTTATTCTTATTTCTTTACTTCATGTGTTGATTCATAGTTATTATAATATTGTTGTCTGGTACTCTATCTATTGTTGTGTTAAAAAAGTGAGATGAATTCAAAAGTGAGTGTATATTTACTAAAACTACCTTGATAATAATAATTGCAAAATTTTGGTGGTTGGTTTCAGGGCCTATGCTTGAAATTCCAGAGGATCTGTACCATTTGATTAAGAATGCAGTTTCAATTAGAAACCATCTTGAGAGGAACAAGAAGGAAAAGGACTCCAAGTTCAGGTTGATTCTTGTTGACAGCAGAATCCACCGACTTGCTCGCTACTACAACAAGACTAAGGAGCTCCCACAAGTATGGAAGTAGTAAGTTCCAAGTTCCCGCCCATCACCCTACTATGACTTTCTTGTTATTATTTTATCAATGCATTTTTAGTAAATCAAAGTGTGCTTAAGGTAAAAGTTCTAGCCCATGATTATGTTATATTGCTATGCTTTAGCTGTGAAATGTAGTGTAAGCAAAAGGAAGTGGTTTGGTTCATTTTTTTCCTTGCCTATCCAAACACAGTATTTAGTGCATTCCTAGGGTCATTCATTTTAAGTGGAAGTCTTCCCTTCTATTGCTTCTCTTATGATACCTCCTCTCCTTTTCTTTTTCATCACGGTTTTCCCAAAAATCCCTACACTTGAACAATTGAAGTAACTAGGGTCCCAAATGCTTGTTAGATTTTTTTGTAGTTATCTTTTCTGCATATAGTTATAGGTATCTATAACGTTAGTTGTTTTTGACAATGATTATGTATATTCATGTAATCAAAATAATTTATTTAATTTTTTACCTAGTTGCAGGTATTCCTAAAGCAACATAATATGCATGTTCTATTGATAATCAGTACTTTTTATTTTTCTTTAAAATTACAAATATCATCTTATTTAAAAATAAAGAAAATAGTTTTTTATTTTTTTTAGAAAAATGACATTCTAAGACGATTTTCAGGCCAAAATCATCTTAGAATCTTTAATTTTTTTAACAATATTTTTTTAAAAAAATTCTAAGACTGTTATCTGAAAAAAAAAAGTCTTAAAATGTCTACTTTCGAAAATCGTCTTAGAATCTTCAACTTTTTTTTAACTTTTTTTTTTAAAAAAAAAAGACATTCTAAGACAGATATATGAAAAACCGTCTTAGAAAGTTTACTCATCTAAGAAGGTTTTTAATTAAGAACCATCTTAGAAAGGTATCTTTTTAAAAAGGTTTTTAGTTAAGAACTGTCTTAGAATGATGCATTTTCTAAGACGATATTTTATGGAACCGTCATAGAAAGTTAAAACTTTCTATGACGTTGTCTAGGATGACGGTTAATAACCGACGTAGAATAACCTTTTTGGGGTTGTGAACAAAAGTTTAAGGATTAAAAATCTTAATAAAAGAAAGTTGAAAGACTTTGATCCGTCTTACAAAAATTTAAAGAATAAAAACTAAATTTCAAAAATTTAGAAACTAAAAATTAGTTAACCCTATTTTCTTTAGTTAGCTCTTTTCCGGCCTTGTTTATTATAATTATAACAAAAAAAACTATTGTTTGCACAATAAAAGTTCTTTTTTCAAAGTCAATAATGGTATAAAAATATTATGGCAAAGGATTTTGGAGAAGTTAAAAATTGTGTTAACTAGTATACACAACATATTAAACATTAGTCACCATATATTTAATTTGTTATAGGAAGTTTCACTTTAATTTAGATGTTTAGAAACAGCAACACTATGGGCATGTTTTGTTCTTTTTGCAATTAATTTTTATAATTTAGAAAAAAACGTTTAGTAGTAGTAATATTTGAAATTATTTTAAAATTATTACCTTTTTTTAAATATAATATAAGATCATAATATTTTTAAGTTGTTTTATTTCCTTTTGTTTATAATTTTGTTTTGCTCATGTTCTTTCTTCCACTTCTATTATCTAAAACTTAGTTTTTTTTTTAAATGCTTTTAAAACATTTTGGCTTAAGTATAATTTTGAACTTATTATTGTCATCTCACAAATTTGTATCTCTCTTTCTCTCTAATTTAATTATTTCATTATTTTAATTGCATAATTTTAATTCATCTATTAATTTGATGTCTAATATAGAACAAAAATGTTGATGTGATGTCTTTTTTCACTACCATGCTAGCACTTTAGGTCATGTCTAGGGGTGTACAACGGGTCGATTCGGTCGGGTTTGGGCCAGAAAAACCCATCCTACCTAACCCTATTGGTTGGCATTTGTGTTTCGAACCCGTTTCTAAATGCACTTTTGGTTTGAGCAGATGTCGGGTTCTCAATTTGGGTTTGATGCACCCGTAAATGGAAAATAGAACAAAGAAGAGATTCAGATTTCTCAATTCGGCCACCACCCACCATCGAAACCTCTAGCTACATCGGAACCACAAACGCCAGAAATGCAACCACTATCATGAGTCTCATGAGCTCAATCACAATCTCGATTATGGCTATGTCGTGACAGTTCCCATCTCCCATAATAGCTTCGGCACGATGAGGAAGTGGTGGTCAACTGCTTCGATGAATGCTCAAACAAGACAAGAGAGAAGGAGGAAAGGGGGGTCACATGGATGTGGCGCCGCAAGCTCCTCCTTAGGGTTTTGTGAGTGAGAGAGACTAGACTAGTGTGAGTTATTTTTCACTTCTGATTTTTATTGTTTCAATTTTTAGGGTAATTTTTATAACTGGATCGTGTACGGTAAACTGTAATCTCATAAGGGAAGTGGGTTGGGCCTATTTAATCTCATAACAACATAAATAATTTTGGTTTGGGTTGGTTTTCGACCCGTCTATAAATCATTATTGAACCCAACCAGGCATAACCTTCCTAACTCGTTGCTTTGACCCACTAACCCATCCCAAACCACTCAAAATGCACTTTTTTTATTTGTGCGGTTTTGGGTCGGATTGAGTCACCTTGCACACCCCTAGTCATGTCAATAATTTTGTTTAATATATGACATTGAATTAATAGATCAAACAAAATTTTACAATTAAAAAGTGAGAGATCAAATTAGAAAATAATGGAGACAAAAGTTGTTAAATAAAAATGATAAAATAATCAAAAGTGTAATTAAATTAAATATTTGTATGCAAACTAAAAGATAATAACACTATCGCCAAACACATCCTAAGAGCATGTTTATTATATTTATAAAAAAGGTTTTTTTATTTTTATTTTTTTTATTATATTCTTTTTAAATAGTGACCATTTCTCAAAACTAAACTTTAAGAAGTATTGATGAAGTTTATGAACAATTTTATTATATATATATATATATATATATATATATATATATATATATATATGTCTAGCAGATAGAAAATATGAAAATGTAATAATTAAAAATAAAAACAAAAACCGAAGGAAAAAAGAAATATGAAAAGAGAAGGGAAAACACTCAAACAGTTTAAGAAAATAATTTAATTTATTTTTTTACTTGATTGCAAATGAACTATTACATAAATATTTACATATGCATAACATACATCATGTACAAAGAACGTACACACTCTTGAAATTTATAACGTATTAAATGTAGAAGGCTATATTGGATTGCCTTAATAGATGGTCCCTCATGGACCACAATTTTGAGCCAATCGATCAATCTCATCTAATAGGTTACATTCTACATCATCTAGATCAAATTATCCCTCCCTCAATCTCTTCCCAGCCTGCTAACTAACTATCTTTTGCCTCTGCCTAAGGCAATTTTCGACAAGTGGCATTTACACAAATATTGTAAGCGACAACACCAGCAAAAAGACCATTAATTCCCCCACTACAAATTGGAAAAGGTAAGCACGATCTGATTCAAATCATTACTACAATTAAGAGAATATCGAAGTCAAATTGAATGCAAACGAACAAAGAGCAAACAATGAAACAGAAATTCCCAATTGGAACTTTTCGGCATATTGAATCTGTGACTTCCAGGAATTGTTGGTGGTGAAGATGAGCTTCTTGTCCTTCGAGTGAACTTGTGAAACAAAAAATGTCAATGTCGTTGATTAGTTCGTCATTGTTCCAAATCAAAATCATCGTTACTCTTTATAATTTAAACACCAAATTCCTAGATCTTGCAAGGCAATAAACAAACACAAAGGTTTTTGAATCCTTCTTTGGAAGGCATCACTTGTTTTTTTTTTTATGCTTGTGCTCTAAGGTATTTTCCCCTCCTTTCAATGAGGTTGAGGTTGTGGTTATTAGTAACCATGATGGGGTTCGAGCACAACAATCAACAATTGTGAATTGATGGGGGTTTGATTATATATATATATATATATATATATATATATATATATATATATATATATATATATATATATAATGAGATGGACTATTTGATGATGTGAAATTCATTGAATAATAGAATAGAATTCAAGTGTCTCAGTCTCTAGTCAAAGTATCATTGTCAACCAAGACTGTTGTGGGAGTAACATAATGCATTAAAACTATTATGGGGGTAACATGATGACCACATCTCACAAGTCATGAATATGAGATATCAAGTTGGCACACAAGTATGAATATTAGGAGTAATATTATACTAGATAGACCACTATGAGAAGACTTCATTCATAATAGTTACGTAAGTGTCATGAATGCTTCTCATGGCAACCATAATCTAATAGTTATCCTTCAAATTGAAGTCACTGTAATTCCTACAAATAGGAAACGTAGGCTTTAATGCTATCAAAATGCTATCAAATATCATCTGTAACATGGTAATTATAAAGATGGTAATTGGATCTACAATGAAGCATGTTGAGGGATGTGAGTGATGTAGATATGATTCATCCTTCCTAAACAACAAGAGTTATGTCTATAGGCTTCTCGGTAGAGTGAGACATGCAATATGCATGATCACGTGTAGATGGACTAATATGAGATATTTGACCCATTTGTATTTAGACATGTACTTGTATATCAAGAAATAAATGATTGAGCTTAACGAGGATAACACTCTTATGTGTCATGCTCAATTAAGACATTTAGACAAAGTGACAAAGGCTACATGGTGCAAATGATTCCGACAAGGTTGAAATTGAATCATCAATTTTCTCATGGGTTGGGAGGTAGTGATACATTGCTAGATATCAATCATTGTCTATATTATAAAGATAATATTATATATCAACATAGTAGAAACCTACAGGGTTACACACATAACGTAATCAATTAGAGCAGTTGAATAGATTAAATTGGATTTGATTTAGTTCACGATTAATTAATAAAATATAATTTAATCAATTAACTACATTTTTAATTAAATAAAATTTAATTAAATAAGATGCAATTTGAAAAGATAATTATTATATATGATTTAATTAATTATCTATATATCTAATCAAATAAGATAATCATTTGTATATCTAATTGAATAAGATTTGATAACATCAAATTAGATTTGATAAGATAAGATATGATTGAGATTTGAATTAGATCATTCTCCTATCTATTGAATCAAAGAAAATTAGCCTTAGGATTTTGTTTTAATCATTTTACAATGTCAAACAAGTTTTAAAAGATGTGGCATTTGTATTGGATGTTTTTAGATTAGGCATGACGAGTGATATAGTCTTAGTTTTCTTATATCCATGCTTAGTAGAAGTCAAACATGGTAGATTAATGAATTGATCTTAGTCTCTTAGAAGTAATGAGTTCAACACAGTGTAATCGATTACGAAGTATTAGAACAAGCAACAAGCCTTACTTCTACTTGAAATTTGGCAAGTATCATCGAATTAATCAATTACCAGTTTCAACAATCGATTATATAAGTCAATTTCAGAAAAAGGAATACTCTTTGGCTCAAGATAATCGATTACCACATATAGTAATCGATTAGATTGCCTTTGGAAACTTTAGGCGCTTTTTGTTTGTCAAAATAATTTATTACCAATTTGATAATCGATTATTCCAGAAACATAGAAGCTTGAGAAGCTCTCTATGAAATGAGATAATCGATTACCACGTTTCTGAAAATGCAGAACAAGAAGGGATATGAATGAATTAATCAATTACCATATTTGATAATTAGTTGAATTAGTTTTAGTTGTAAAAATTATAAACATCCTCACTTGTTGTTTCTCATTAGTGACTCTTGATATGATCTTATCTTTTAGAAAACACATTCTAAGAATAATTTAAGGGAATTACTCTACATTTCTTCAAGAGATTCAATTTGATCAAGATTCATTCATTCTTCATCATGAGTTGATAATCAAAGGATGAGAATGATGATGTTGTGATATGTACATCAAGGTGTATTCAATCCAATTTTGATTTATTTCTACTTTCTTCATCTTGGTTAGGGTTACCAAGGGCTTTCTGAGTTGATGGGGTTTCAACTCTTGGAATTTCTTGTTGTAGGGTTCAATAAGATTTTGGGATTTCTCTTGTAGGGTTCATGGGAAAAGTAGAATTTTAGAAAATTGTATGTACATAGTGTTTGTACTTGATTCTCTAATAGTGGAAGTTCTAAGGAATCTTAGAACAATTGGATGTAGGTTCTCTTGAGGACTGAACCAGTATAAATTTTGTGTGTTATTCCCTTTTTTTGTAAACCTTAGTTTTGTGAATTTATCTTGATATTGGAGTTGATATGGGTGGACCATAAAACTCTATTTTCTATGGTTTTTGAAGTAACTTCTAAACCCTTAGTGATTCACGAGTAATGCATGGTCCATGGGATGTTGTTATTCCATTCATGGTCACAAGAAAATTTTAAATTATAGACCTTGAAACCCTAACAAGTCGCGGTGACGAAGATTTAGAACAAGTAGTAGCTATGTTGCTATTCCATTCATGGGATGTTGCTATTTTCTATGGTTTTTGAAGTAACTTCTAAAACCATAGAAAATGCATTGCGACATGATTGCAATGCATTGCGGCGACAGTGAGGGAAGATCGGGAAATAAATGAAGCAATGCCACTAGAAATTGTCTCTAACAGCAGTGAACGGTGGTCGAAATGGTTGCTAGGAATAAGGGTTGGAAAATTTGGAGTAAATTGACCTACGTCAATATATCTAAATAGTCTATTAGTAAAAAATTGAATAGAATGAATAGATAAATAACATCATTCGTTGTCAAACAGAACCATGTCATATCAAATAATTTCAAGACATATACATCAAGAAAAATTTCAAACTTCCTATATTTGTAAGAAATGAATAAGAGTTTCTAGAAGAGATGCGTACAATGGAAAAGGCTCGCATGCCAATAACAAAGACTGTGATGGTGGTGCAAGCAAGAAAACAAAAAAAGCCTACAACCATTGAAGCACAAAAGGGTGCCAACGTAATAAATATTGTATTAGTGGCTAGTTGGTGTAACTTAATCAAAGCAATAAAGATAAACCTATAGCAACATCGCACAAACAGAGGAGGGACATGAATAACAAAAGAAGAAAATAGAAAAATAAATGAAAGGCAAGATATACTAACCATTTGAACTTTATTACCATGTATAGAAATAACTAGAAAGCCACTTCTTGACAACTAACTTTCTAAAGCATTTGCTCCTTTCTTCAACAATAACATATACATACCTAACAAATCACACTCCAATGATCCCAAACAAATCAAAGCATAATCATAACACAATCATAGTTCAATATCATGCTTTTTATACTTTTCCATAATTAAACCATAACATATCCACACATTTTACTCAATAAATGATGCATTAAATACATGACTTAATATGTTGAATCCACATGTATGGTTTTAATTATAACAAACTATTAGCAACACAAATTGTAAGGATGATGATTTTAAGTGATAACTAGCATTCTGCTTAAGTGTTTCAATGTTAAACTTATTAAGAAGATATGTATATGCATTCTAATGTCCTTAGAATGATGCTTAGAAAGGTTGTCTCAAACTAATTGTAAAGAGTAAAGAACTCACAAGATCCTTTGAAGCCCATCTACATGATGAAGAATGCTTCTCTCTGAGTACTTGATTTTGGCAAAGTACAAGACAACAAGGCCTTACATAGAAGATACATAAAATGGTACAAACAAAACAACCAACATCAAAATGAAGCTATATCAAAGTCTACATTAGAATGATGAAGACCTTGACTCTAAAGACTGAACTTCAAAATAAAGTTTAGAATGGTTCAAAATGCACCTGAAAGGAAACATCATGTCATCCATATGATGCCACGCATACAAAGGGAGCATTAGAAGACTAAAGTTGATAGAAACTCACTTTCTATATGTTGTCACACACACTGATGGCACATCAGAAAGGGAATGGTAACTGCATTGGAAGATGTAGCCAAGTCAAAAGATGAAATTGTCCATGAGAAGATCTAATGAGAAACACTAAAATAGAATACTAAAGATATATGCAGTCTAACCTTGGAAAGAACACTAACACACTAACAATTGTTCCTTCATTGTGTTTTTACAAAGCAATATACTTCAAAATGTTTTGTGTTGTGAAGCTGTGTTAAGATTGATGAAGTTGTGCTACTTCGGAAAGATATATATTAGTTGAACTTCATCACAAGGATCTACCTAAGTTTGGATCCTTTCTTAGCTAATGTCATAATCTCCATTTTGATGTACCATCAAAATGCTCATAAAAAAGGTTCCTCAGAATGGGAACCTCAAAATGACTCTACAAGCTGTCATGAGTTGACACCTGTCACCTTTTTCTTCTTCATCCAAAAATTTATCAATTGTGTGGGCTCTACTTCAACAATCTTATCTGGAGCTTTAAGAGTTCATCAAAGAGCATCATGAAGTCAAGTTGAAGCCTTCTTAGTGAGAGAAACTCGAGCCAAGTTCTTTTTGTCAAAAATATGTCATTTTTGCATTAACTCTCTCAATAAAGAGTGACCTAATTTTGTAAAAGCTTCAAAACTAATATAGATCTAAGATAAAAGTGAGATATTGTAATTTCTTGAGTGGAAACCCTCTTGTAAGGAGAGATTTGTATTTGTGCAATCAAAACACAGAGACCCTTTGTTGTTGAGAGTCCAACAAGTGGCTGCCAAAGGTTTTAACCAATAATGTAGCCAATCTAGTTGTGGCTAGGTGTGAAGTCCAGTGGGGTTACTGGCAGGTTGTTGAAATCCAGTGGTTTGCTGGTTCGATAGTGGCTGGTTGTGTTAGTGAAATCTCAACTTGAAGGGTGAGGACTGGACGTAACCCAAGGTTGGGGTGAACTAGTATAAAAATCATTGTGCATCATCTTGTTCCTTTCTTTATTTACATTGATTTTAATCTATAAATTATTTACTAGCTTTTGTTTATCACTAAGGCAGAAAACTCCTTTGACAAATACCTTAAAACTAAACTTTTTTTTATCAAAGTCTTTTCAACTAAACATGTTTTAAAATAAATCTTTGAATTATGGAAACCTTTTTTCCAAAACTACTTGTGTTTTTGTTCTGAGCTCTGAACAATTTTTCATTCTAAACTATCTCTTTTTGAACTTATATTGGAATATGATTTATTTATAATAAATAATCAAAGTTGGTAGAAACAATCAAAGTTTGTGAAAACACAATCAAAGAACTGTCTCCTTTTGTGGTATTTTTGTCACTTCAATTGGCATCAAAGCTTAACTCTTAGGGTTAAGCACACTTGAGAGTCTGAAAGGAAAATCTTGGAAGAAGTGATGGCTGGACAAGCTGCAACTATGTTCATGCCTAAAGGTGCTTCAACCAATAGGCCTCAAGGCTTTTGTTGCAACCTACCTCACAACGGGACGACAAAGGCATATAGAAGAAAGCACATTCGTCTCCTTGGGAGAAAACGAGTGGAGTCGCCACCAAAGTTTATTTAAGGAAAACATTAGGAAAACCAAAAGAGGTCTGCAAATTTTGAAAATATGGGTTCGGGAGTTGTTTACGCATGGGGAAGGTATTAGCACCCCATGCACCCGTCATAAGAGACGACATCCTTTGATCGAGTATGCGCAACGTGACTTCAAACTTATTTATTTTCCCAAGAGTAGTGAATTGCTTTTATTACATTATTTTATTTTTATTTTTTGAGTCGACAAGCATGTTGCCCTTGCTCCTACGTATCCCCAGGTGCGATTAAGAAATAAGACCTACGTAGTTCTTTAAGTATGAATGTTTGTGTGTTAAATTGATTTTATGTTTTTGAAAGATTTATTTTAATTGCGAACAAAGAGTCGTTAAGGCATTGGACCATGAAACGATCTCAAGTGATATTTGATGAAAGGAAGTTTGGTTTGTGAATTGATTTCCCTTTCATTTATTTGTGTTTATTAGTTTCTAGTCTCACAAAAGAAAAGAAAACAATCGCACAACACTGGTGATCGGCTAGAATTAAACCTTACAAATAAAATGAAATTACCAACGATAAGAAGGGAGAAGATGAATACATACGAATGTCAGAGAGGACCCATAAGGGTACATGGATTACATTCAACTCTTAAGAAACGAAAAGAAAAGAAAAGGAAGAAAAACTAACCGATTGTTGCACAGGGTACAAGGCTAGCAAGGGAAGCGATGTAGGGAATAATCCTCGGTTGCGATTCGGCAGTGCCTTGGCTTCACTTTTCTTCTTTTTCCTTCCTCTCCCTTCATTTTTCTTCCTTTCTAAACTCTTTGAACCCCAAAAACCCTTCCCCTGCATGGCTATTTATAGAAAAAACCATTTGGGGCAGGGGCAGCTTGCCCAAGCAAGCTCGTTGCTTCATCTTGAAGGTATCAGCTCGCCCTTGCTTAAGGCTAAAGGTATTTCATGGCCCAGGCAAGCCAAATGCTAGCCTGGGTGAGCTAGGGTCTAGAAAATTCCAAAAAATGACCATTTTGTCCCCTCCTGGTGGCTTTTGTTTCCGGAACTAACAAACAACCATCAAAACCATGCATGACTCCTTGGCCTTGCACTGTAACCGGTGCCAAACACTGTAATTCGACTAGCAATGATCAAAACATCATATTCGAATGATAAAACATTATACTCGGATAAAATTAGGGTCTAACAACTTTCATGGAAAATAGTTTTACTATTAGAAAGGAAGAATGAAGTTGTTCATGGAATCATAAGGTGTTTTTTCTATAGGGCATCATAGAGATTGGTCCTTACAAGCTAACAAAAAAAACTAAGGTTGGACTAGTGATAGACAAACCTAAAGAGGAATGGACCCCATATGAGAGAGCAAGAGCCCTCTTGAACTCTTGGGTGATGTTTTTTCTATCATGTGCTCTAAGTATACCAAAGTATGACAGAGTAGAAGAATGTGAAACTTCTCAGGAAATCTAGAATACATTTAGAACAACACATGAGGGTACAAATCAAGTAAAAGACTCAAAAGTCAATATTCTAACTCACAAGTATGAGATATTTAAGATGCAGGAACATGAGTCCATAGAAGATATGTTCACCAAATTCACTATTTGAATGCTTTAGTAGAAAGAAAGACCACACACCAGAGAATCAAGAAGATTCTAAGAAGTCAGCCTAAAATCTGGAGACCAAAGGTCACTACCATAAAAGAAACCAAAAACCTGAAAATTTTGGCAATGGATGAACTTATTGGCTCACTAAAGGTTCATGAGTAAGAGCTGATGGATGAGATGAAGCTACCTAAAGGGGAAGCAATAACACTCAAGGATTGTAAGAAAACTAAGACAAAACACCATTCCACAACACTAAACTCAGTAGCATATTCTGATTCTTAGAATATCGATTATGAGATTTTTGTGGAAGATGAAGAAGAATTGGCCTTTCTCATCAAAGAGATTCAAAGCTTGCTCAAAAAGAGAAAAAGGCTAAGAAGTGATGGAAGCTTGCTTGTGAAGCTTTTATGGAGGCTGGATCTTTGAGCTTCAATGAGGTTCTTCAATGGTGATTCTCCACCATGGAGATGCAGCGGAAGATAAAGGAGAAGAGGTGAAAAGAGGCGTCATCCACTAGGGAATAAGCCATGGAAGAAGGAGCTTCGCCACCAAGAATGTGCCTTGGATAAGAAGCTTGGAGAGGATGCTTCAATGGAGGAAAAGAAAGAGAGAGAGAAAGAAAGAAGGGGGAGCACGAAATTAAAGGAGGAAAAGAGGGAGAGACGTTGAACTTTGAGTTGTGTCTCACAAGACTCTCATTCATCAAAGTTACAGCAAGTGTTACACATGCTTCTATTTATAGCCTAGGTAGCTTCCTTGAGAAACTTCCTTGAAAAGCTTCCTTGAGAAGCTTTCTTGAGAAGCTAGAGCTTAACTACACACACCCCTCTAATAACTAAGCTCACCTCCTTGAGAAGCTTCCTTGAGAAACTTTCTTGAGAAGCTTCCTTGAAAAGATTCCTAGAGAAGCTGGAGCTTAGCTACACACACCTCTCTAATAACTAAGCTCACCCTCCTTGAGATGAGAAGCTAGAGCTTAGCTACACACCCCCTATAATAGCTAAGCTCACCCTCATGCCAAAATACATGAAAATACAAAAAAAAAAAGTCCCTACTACAAAGACAACTCAAAATGCCCTGAAATACAAGACTAAAACCTTATATTACTATAATGGCCAAAATACAAGCCCAAAAGAAGAAAAAACCTATTCTAATATTTACAAAGAAGAGTGGACCCAACCTTGGTCCATGGGCTCAAAAAATCTACCCTTAGGTTCATGAGAACCCTAGGACCTTCTTTAGCAGCTCTAGCCCAATCCTCTTGGAGTCTTCTATCCAATACCCTTGGGGGGCAGGATTGCATCAAGAAGGAACCTCTCTAAAAGAGATTTCCAACAAGAAGAAATTTCTAAGCAAGTTAGATGCTTTGAATGCAACAAGCCTGGCCACATCAAATTCGACTGTCATTTTCTTAAGAAAGATTTCAGAAAGGGAGACCCAAAGAAGAAGGCCATATGGCTATGCAGGATGACACAAATTCATCACCCTCTGAGAGAGATTAGGAGCATGCTACCAACCTGTGTCTCATGGCAGATTTTGACACAGAAGAGGTATTTGACTTTGAAAGTGTTTTAGATTTTTCATATCATAAAGAGTTAGAACAAGTTTTTGATAATCTACTTAATGACTCTTATATTTTAACTTAGAAATGTGTTCATGTGAAGGAGCAAATTTCTTATGCTTAGAAAGAAATTGAGAAGCTTAGAATGGATAATGAAAAACCATTGTCTGCAAGAATCTCATTTCAAACTTTATGAACAGTAAAAACTAAAAAGAGAGACCACAACAAAATGAGTTATCTTTTTTTAATCAAACTCAACTTAAAAATGAAAACAAAGTTTTGAAGGAGAAGGTCGAGAAACTACCAAAAGAATTAGCTAACTTTGTAGTAGGCACAAACAACTTTGGATAAACTGATTGGAATCCAGAGAAGCTTTTATGATAGAACTTGCTTAGGTTTCAATCAAAATCCTAGAAAAGCATTTCAAAAGTTTGAAATAAACAAGAAGGCCAAGAGGAAATGCTCTAACTATAATCGATGGGGACACCAAACCTCAAAATGTTACAAAAAGAACATTCATTTCAGAAAGGTAACTAACATGCAAGGACCTGAGAAACTATGGGTATCTAAGATTTTACTTCTTTCTGGTGTAGGAATGTTTGTTCAACAACAAAAGGAAAAAGTTGTGGTTCTTGGACAGTGGATGCTCCAGGCATATGACTAGAGACAAAAGCAAATTCCTCAACCTTGAGAGTAGAAAGGATGGAGGGTTTGTTGCCTTTGGAGATAACAAAAAAGCCTCATCAAAGGACTTGGTAAAATTGGTAAATCAAACTTTATTTAGATTGAAAATGTTTAGTATGTGAAAAAGTTGAAACATAATCTTCTAAGCATGATTCAGCTCTGTGACAATGGCTATGAAGTTAAGTTTGAACCCAATGTTTGTCTGATTAAAGAACCATTACTTGGAAAAATCTTATTCTATGTAGTGTGAGAGAGAAACCTTGTCTAGGGATTCCCTACCCAGTCAATCCTGTCTAACAACCTTTGAGAATGATAAATGGGTATGGCACAAGAGAATAGGTCATCTTAACATGAAAACATTGTCCAAACTATCCAAGCATAAGCTTGTCAGAGGCTTACCAAATATCAAATTTGAAAAAGATAGTGTATGAAGCATGTGCCAAAGGTAGGCAAACCAAATATAGTTTCCAACACAAAAATGCAGTAACATCATAGAGAGTCCTAGAACTACTGCACATAGACTTGTTTGGCCCACCCAAAACACTTAGCCTGTGTGGGTAGAGATATGGATTTGTGATAGTTGATGCATTCTCTAGATTCACATGGTTTTATTTCTTTCTCATAAGGATAAGTCTTTTGAAGCATTTAGAAAGTTTTATAAGAAAGTTCAAAATGAAAAAAAAATTGAAAATAGTCTTTGTACAAGTGATCATGGGGGAGATTTGAAAAAAAATTTCTTTAAAACCTTCTTTGATGAAAATGGTATCCCCTATAATTTTTCTTGTCCAATAATACCTCCATAGAATTGTGTTGTGGAAAGGAGAAATATATCCTTATAAGTGAGTCTAACATACAAAACTATTTTTTGGCAGAAGCTATAACCCAACATACTACATTCTGAACATAGTTTCTATTGGAAAGGTTCTGAACAAGACTCCATATGAATTATGGAAAGGAGGAAAAACAAGTGTGTGTCATACTTTCACATTTTTTGTTGTGCATGCTATATTTTAAACAACAAATAAAACCTTGGGAAGTTTGATGAAAATTGAGACAGTCATTTTTCTTGGTTACTCTTTATCCTTTAAAGTTTACAGAATCTACAATCTAAGGACTCAAGTTGTATTTGATTAACATGATAGCAAACTTGAGAAGAGAAAGATTGCAAATTTAGACGAAGAAATGGAGAGAAAAAAGGCCAATAAAAATTCTCATAACAACATACCAGTATCAAAAAGTCTAAAGAAAACTGAGAAAAATCCTTTTGAGACACCTTAGAAAGGCCTGAAAAGACAAAGCTCGGAACAGACAACAAAAGCTTATATGCCAAAGAGTTTGAGATTTGTCTCCTCTCATCCTCCAAATCTCATCATTGGAGATTTGAAATAAGCATGATGGGAGAGCTAAAGTTCTTTCTAGGACTTCAAATCATTCAAAAAGATGATGTCATATTCATTCATCAAGAGAAATATACAAAGGACTTTTTAAAGAGGTTCAGAATGGATAACGCCAAATCAATGGTTACCCCTATGCATCCATCCACTGTCATTGAAAAGGATAAGAAAGATAATGATACTTTTGAAAAGCAGTACACATGTATGATTGGCTCCCTTTATATTTAACTACTAGTAGACCAGATATTGTATTTATTGTTTGACTTTGTGCAAGATTTTAGTCTTGCCCAAATGTATATCATGAACAACTAGATTGTTTTTTTTGGTTTTACCATTTAATTTTTTTATGTTTTTTTTTACTTTTTCTCTCTCCTTGGCTCCACTATAAAAGGAAGTGTTGGTAAAAACTAATCTCACCAGTCACCTCTCTCAATTTTACTCTCTGTGTTTACCAGTCTACAACTTCATTTTGTTTTTCGAGTTCACCAAACCTCTCATAAATGAACAAAACCAAAATCATGGCTATCAAAACACCCTTTCAATCCTCAACCTTAGACAATGAAACCTCAAAATCACTTTAACCTATTACCCTCAAAGATAAAGGGAAAGGCAAGGCAATAGAGGTGTCTTCTAGGTCTGATTCTGAAACAACCATAACTCTCACACCTCCTTGCTCCAAGGGAGTTGCGATAAGGTCATCCAAGAGAAAGAGCTCTATGAAAAAGGAGAAGACTGGGAAGAAGAGAAGAAGATTAGAATATGAGGTTGTTGCTTTGTTCAAAGACAAAAAAATGGAAGAGAAGTTTGATGGAAGCTTCGTCAACAAAAAGGTGGTGAATGGAAGACACAATGATTTGATGGAGATCAAAGAGTGTGGTTGGGACATTGTGTGTTTTTTGAAAAAGAAGTGGACAAGGTTTTTGATGCACATGAACTGTAGAAGCAAGCTTCATGATGATGAATCAAGTTGATTCAAGTAGTTTTGATGATGACAAAGATGATGACAAAAGGCCCAAAGAATGATTTCAAGAATGAGTCAACAAGTTCAAGATCAAGTTTAATTTCAAGTTTCATGAGAAGAAATCAAGAAGATTCAAGAATCAAGAGAAGTTTGAGTTCAAGATTCAAGAGAAAATGAATTCAAGATTTAAGAGAAGAAATCAAGAAGACTTCACAAGGAAAGTATTGAAAAGATTTTTCAAAAAACAAACATAGCACAATTTTGTTTTTCAAAAGATTTTTTCTCAAAATTTTCTAAGTTACCAGAGTTTTTACTCTCTGGTAATCGATTACCATTTTCTTGTAATCGATTACCAGTGGCAAAGTTTGATTTCAAAAGCTTTTAACTGAATTTGCAACGTTCCAATTGTGTTTTAAATGGTGTAATCGATTACAATATATTGGTAATTGATTACCAGTGTATCTGAACGTTGAAATTCAAATTCAATTGTGAAGAGTCACATCCTTTCATAAAATGCTTTGTGTAATCGATTACATGATTTTGGTAATCGATTACAAGTGACAAGTTTTGAATAAAAATCAAAAGATGTAACTCTTCCAATGGTTTTCAGGTTTTTCTAAAGGTTATAACTCTTCCAATGGTTTTCAGGTTTTTATAAAGGTTATAACTCTTCCAATGGTTTTCTTGACCAGACATGAAGAGTCTATAAAAGCAAGACTTTGACTTACATTTCAACAACTTTTCATATATATTTTTACAACCTTTCAATCTCTTTGAACATCTTTTTGAACTTCTTCTTCTTCTTCTTCTTCCTTTGCCAAAAGCTTTCTGAGTTTTCTGGTTTCCAAACCTTGTTCTTTCACAGAAAACAAAAGTGTGTTATATCTTTTTATTCTCTTCTCCCTTTGCCAAAAAGAATTCGGCAAGGACTAACCGTCTGAATTCTTTTTGTGTCTCTCTTCTCCCTTTTCCAAAAGAACAAAGGACTAACCGCCTGAATTCTTTTGTGTCTCCCTTCTCCCTTTTCAAAGAATTCAATAAGACACAGTCTGAGAATTCTTTTGATTCTTCCTTTTCCCTTAAACAAAAGATTTCAAAGGACTAACCGCCTGAGAACTTTGTCTTAACACATTGGAGGGTACATCCTTTGTAGTACAAGTAGAGGGTACATCTACATGGGTTGTTGTAACTGAGAACAAGAGAGGGTACATCTCTTGTGGATCAGTTCAAGTGGAGGGTACATCCACTTGGTTGTTCAAAGAGAACAAGGGAGGGTACATCCCTTGTGGATCTTTGCTTGTAAAGGATTTTACAAGGTTGAAAAGAAATCTCAAGGACCGCAAGTCGCTTGGGGACTGGATGTAGGCACGGGTTGTTGCCGAACCAGTATAAAATTCTTGTGTTTGTCTTCTTCTTCCCTACACTCTTTAATTTCCGCTGTGCACTTTAATTATCGCTTTTACTTTTGGTTTAAGTTTCTATTTTTGTTCTTTACTTTCTTAACATTATAGTAAAAGCCTAATTTGAATCTAGTAACATTAAGAAGGATAGATTTTTAATTAGTAAAGGTTCATTAATAATTAATTCAACCCCCCTTCTTAATTATTCCAAGGCCACTTGATCAAACATGAACTTGTCTACCCAAAGCCGGTCGAAGTCTTCTTTTGAAATAACAACAAACACACTAAAGGAGGGGGGGTTGAATAGTGTGTTTATCAAAGAGGAAAATTTTGTAAGTTTTAATGCAGATATACATAGAAATGAACATGTGTGGCAAGCCATCTAGTAAAGAGAACACAAGTTTTAATAAAGATAGGTTTGATAATCCAATCCCTTAATAAGAGAGAAAGTCCTTAAAAATAATTTTTCAAATAAATACTTGGTAATAAGGAAGTGTCAGAGAGTGTTAATAGAACGCTTAATAAAATGTTATAGAGAGACGTAGGAATACTTGACATATACTGGTTCACTCAACCTGAGCTACATTCAGCTCTCTGATGCAATCCTCCCTAGGAAGGGACCAGTCACCAGAGCTATGAGCAAAAGGCTCCAAAAGGATTGGGCTAGAGCTGCTGAAGAAGGCCCTAGGGTTCTCATGAACCTCAGGGTAGATTTCTAAGCCCATGGGCCAAGGTTGGGTCCACTTATCTTTGTACATATTAGATTAGGTTTTCAGTATTCTTGGGTCTTGTATTTAGGGCACATGGACTAGTTTTTGTATTAGGGGTAGTTTTGTGATTTCACATGCATTAGGTGAATATTTGATGTGTGTGTTGGGAAATAAATTTAATTAAATTGGGAGAAGTCCAATCCAATTAAATTTTAGAGGGGGAGATGAGCATTTGCTTGTTACACCTCATTGCCACGTCATATAATCACACTTTGTGCATGTCCTTCATGCTTTGCATGCCTCATGACACTTAAGCACACTTAGTGGAGAATCTTGGACTTGATCTTGGATTAGTGGGCTGAACCATAGCTAAAATTCACTAATCATAATTAGTGAAATTTTGGCTCCCAAATTTGTCTCCAGAAATTCAATTTCAAATTCAAGTGAAATTTGAATAGAAATTCAAATTTCCCTCCAATTTTGTGTGACACTTAGGCTATAAATAGAGGTCATGTGTGTGCATTTTTTCAACTTAGATCATTTGAGAATTACACTTCAAAGTTCATTTCTCATTTGAGGCATAAAATTTCATGCTCCTTCTCCCCCTCTCCCTCCATTCATCTTCTCTTTCCTTCAAGCTCTTATCCATGGCTTCCTATGGTGGTGAGTTTCTTCTTGACTCATCTTCTCCTTGAAGTGACGTCTCCAATCATCTTTCTTCCTTCTCCATTCCGCTGCCATTGATCTTCAAGAAGCAAAGAACTCCATTGATGAAGAAGATCCAAGGCCTACAAGCTCCACATGGAGCTACATCACTCTCCTTTACTCAATAGTAAAGGGTTCTAGTAATCAAAACTTGATTACAAAACAAGTATTCTGACTTGCCACTCCTGGCTATACAAGTATTCTTAATATCACTTCTAGCACTTTCTTAGACTCCCCCTGAATCTAAGAAACCCAAGTATTGTTTAACACTAAGCCACTCTTGGATTCAACAAACAATAGTTAGGATGAATACAAGTATTCAATAACATTCAATGAGTGAATAAACTATAAAACTCAAATACAAGATAACTCTTCTAAGCAAAGAACAAACAAATGGAAACTTTATATCAATCATCCATTAATTTTAGTAGAGTTTTGCTTTAGATATATTCTTGTTTTCTCGTCAGTTATTCTCGTTCTCGCTTTTTGGGTAAAGACTGCCTTTTATAGAGTTCAATGAAGGATCCATTATGGGATCAATGTCGATCCCTTGAAAAGATTGTTGTCTGACACTAGAAAATAAGGCTATGTGGTATGCTCTGATTTACGAGGAAATGAAGGATAGTACATATAGCGTCATGTGATCCTTGTCCTCGAAGAAAGTGACCTTTAAGTAATATTTTATGAATACCTTCTATTTTCTTCTATTATGTCCTTTCTCTAAATTCAAAATGTTAGAAATTCAAAATAAAGAGAGGCAAAATGAATTTGCATGAGATAGAACACATGTACTTCCCTTTTCCGGCAATCATAGACTTTTTGCTCAATGTTGATCATTCTAAAAGGATGTGTGAGTTTCTTTCTAGTTGGACGTGAGAGATAACCAAAATGCAGTGTATAACACTGATTACCATAATGAGTGGACGTCTTTTGGTTCTAGAGTGTTGGATGCTAGATAAATAATAAATAGATCAATTTTTCATGGAGTATGGACGATATAGAAAGTCTTTTAACACATTGATCTTGTCTACTTTCAAAAACTCATGAGAACATTGATAATTTACACCTATTGTTATTCATCAAAATCCAAGAAAGATGAGAAGAGTGATTGTCCAGACCTAACATCTTTGTTGTTGCTGTGGTGGACAGTAGCAACTTCACCTTGAAGACTACTTTGAAGGAAAATGAGATTCTGATATCAAAACAGCTCTTGGCAGATCTTTTAGGGGTACTTGCTGATGGCAAAAGGCAATATGATGAGTGGTTTGACATCATGGGCCTCAAAAAGAGCATGATCATGAGGAAGTTCTTCGAAGAAAAGAATGATGAGTTCAAATCCAAATCCCTGACTTCTTTTTGGAGGATTGTGCATTGGATTAGCATGCACTCTGTGTTGCCTAGAGCTGGCACATACCAAGAAATAAATGACCATGAATTGCTAGTCATTTATTTCCTATGGAAGAAGATCCCTCTTAGCTTGTCAAGTCTGATCATCAACCATATGATCATGGCCACAAAGCCTATCAAGTCAACCTCCAGTGTGCCTAATGGGATGTTGATGACTCTGGTGTTCAAACATTTTGGAGTGCCCTTAGAGGATGAAGCTCAGGATGAAGAAATGTTGACTTGGGGGGGAGAGAAAAATGTTGCAACTTTGAAGTTGAACCCCCAGCCTTGGATGAAGAAAACTTGCACATGTTCTAATAAGGAGTATTCTTAGAGCAAGGAAAAGAAAAAGAAAAAGATGAAGGAGAAAAGGAGAAGAAATTAAAGAAAGGTAGTATGTTTTGCTAAAAGACCCTCACCGCCTCTCTTTGATTTGATCAAAAGTGGGGAAAGATTGAAGGTAAGGGCTAGGAGAAGCCTTCAATCCTAGTCTGAGGATGCAAAAAAGAAGGCCTCAAAAAAAGAAAATGAGGAAGAGACCATTTCCTCTCCTGTTGCTGAAGTTTTTGCTTCAAAGAAGGAGATGTTTGAATAGAATGATGACCATTGTGCTTAAGAGAAAGTCACTTCTGAGGGTACTCATAACTCTAAAGAAGAGGTGTTTGAAGACCATTCTGAGAAAGTTCAGAATGAGGAGGAAAAAGAAGAATAAGAAAAGGAAGTTTCTGAGAAGCCTCTTGACTATGGCTTTTTCCATAAAGCTTCAAAATAACTTTTTGAGGAAGAGAAGAAGGATGAAGAAGACCATTCTAATCCTTAGAATAAGGTGGCAACAATTGATAAAGGTGATCAGTTTGCTTTGAATGAAGATGTTGGAGCTCAAAAAGCAGAAGCTCAAAATGAGACTATCCACACTTCTCCATTCTATTACCTTATTTCCTTTATGAGTCAGTTATTGTAGAACCTTCAAAGGTTCAAGGGGAGGTTCCTAATGTACATATTCCTTCTCCTCCACCTGATGTTGAACCTTCTACTAGGTCAGTAGAAAATAGGTGTTCGGCATCTAACAAGTGCGTCGGATTGCACAAGTAGTATAAAACTGTAAGAACCGAGTATCGAACACTCGGGGAACTTGTGTTATTTGGTAAGCTATTTCAGAAAATAGGTGTTTGGTGTGTAAAGGTAAGTGTGAATATGAACAGGTGTATAAACTATCTGTGCAAAAAGAAAGAAAATCACGTGAGAGAAATGATGTGTAAAAACAAGTAGAGAACACTCTGGTCTTCCTAATAGGTGTCTGATGCTAAAAAGATATTCTCTATCTAACAATGCTCATGTGTTCTTATGGTGTCTCCTGAGATACTAAACCCCAATTCCTCATGATAGTTTAGCCTAATCCTGATCAAGCATCGTCCGTAGATTCCTCTTGTAAGACTAAACTCAACCAGGACCGCATTAAGACACACATACCCAACAAAATTATCACACCCTGATTCCTTGTGAAAGCACGACAACTCAGCCCTGCACTATCAAGGACTTTAGAGTCAGACCAGTTTCCACTGCTGAATGACCCTAACAAATCATGCATCTACTTGATCAAGGTAAAGGCATACTGGAATGAAAAGCAAATAGCATAGAGAACACACAAAACATCATTAAATAGATAGAAATATATTTACATCAGGTACCTACAGGGAAGATCCAACAGAGGATTTAGCTTTCCATACCAGGAAGCCTTCTTAACAACAAAAAGAAGAACAAGATGAAAGATTGCAAAAATACAAGTGGTGAGGATGTCTCCTTCACCTCTAGGATCTCACAATCATTCACAAACTCATCTCAAGCTCTTAAACCGACTCCTGCTTCAAGCTCTGGTCTCTACAGATCTTCACACAGCAAAATCTCTCAAAACTCTCTGGAACTTGGACCTTTCTCTCTCTAGAAACCCTAGACATGCAAAGCTCTAAATCCCAGTCCAAACTCTCTTTCTAAAATCAGATTTCAGGCTTAAATAGGTGGCCTTGTTCGTGGTCGTGCGCTTAGCGCACTTATGGACCGCTTAGTGCACGTTAGTGATTTTTGGCTTAGCATGTCTTTCTCGCTTAGCGGATGAACTGAAGCGGTGCACTTAGTGAGATGAAGCGGTGTGCTTAGCGAACCTGTACAACTCATCTTCTTCCAGAGTCTTCCTCGCACTTAGCCTAGGAGTGTTGCGCTTAGCGGACGCTCGCTAAGCCAACAAATTGGCTTAGCAAGAAGGTGAAAAACAATACTTTCCAAAGTTTTCCTAATTAACCTGAAATTGAGAGAAAATGATTATTAAACACACTAAATGAAAATACTAAGTATTTATTACCTATACTTAACAGAAAATACTTATAACACTACAAAATAACCATAAATTGGGAGAGTTTGATACAATTTATACAAGTTTTATACACAAAAGTTAGTCGTTTTCACCGACTAACAACTCCCCCAAATTTACAGTTTTGCTTGTCCTCAAGCAAAAAGAGAACAACTCACCTGTCCTCAAGTGACAATGGCATGCAGTGACTATATACAAAGGTGTATGCAACAAAGGTTATTGATTGCATAATAAGAGGATGGAGTAAAATGCCCTCATCAATTGTCTTTCACAAGGTATGCAGTTATCCAAAGAAAAAAATGAAATGTAACCTTAACAAATAGATGGAGTTAGGCATAAGACAAATATCAAGGAAAGTAGCATAAACCACAGTCTCACGGCTATTGGTTCACTCAAGCACAAGTGTTTAAGCTATTCATTAATAACAACTAGCATGAGGTCCAATCTTTGAATTGCATCTCATGCCATAAAGTTAGAAATGTATCAACAGAATCAGAAGGGCTTTCTTAGGCTTGAAGTGAGGCTTGGCTACAAAAATTCATTGGTTTTTCTAGGATTCAAAGGTTTAGATTCTCAGATAGCACAAATCTCAGACTTACCCCAATGGTCTTTTTAATACACATAGCTTGCTCACTAGTTTTTTACTTTCATTTGCTTTTGACCTTGTTACATCAGCACACTTTATTCTTTTCTTTTCTTTTCTTTTTTAACATACAACTTATTTGTTGTGTGTGCCGATGTTTTCTCTCTTTCTTTGCATCCCAATGAATTTGCCTTGAACTATATGCTTTTGACCTTGTTACATCAGCACACTTTATTCTTTTCATTTGCTTTCTTTTCCATTCCCCCAAATTTGGGGTAAATTTGCCTTGAACTATATGCTCTCGTAGAATCTAAACAAGGTATCTAGAGAGAATCATTTAGGTTTAGGGTTTGATTTATTGACAAACTCATTCAGCTCAAAAAGGGTGCAAATGATAGAATTAAAATTTAAGGTAAGCTTTTTGGTCAAAAGGCTTGTGTATGTACAATCATGGCCTTCATCATGCTCTCGTTAATAAATTTCATTATAAAATTCAGAGATCCATGCAAAGATTATTACTCACATCTAGTCGTTCACTCACGGTTTAAGGTCACACTCTCACCAGTTTTGGTTCAAGCTTTTCTTTCACAATCAATCTGTCTACTAACTAACAATTCTAAATGCAAGTTCACATTCTAGTTCTTTCTTTGTCTAACATACACACTTGCTCAAACTCATGATAAGAAACACAAACTCCATCACAATCATGCACTCAATTCAAAATGAAAGCATACAACCATTTTCACAAAAAGATAAAAGTGTTTTACTGCCATGTCATCAAAAACTAAGTTAAATTGTTCAAAATGCTTCAGAATAAGCATACTAACTATTCATAAATAAAACTAGCAAAAAGGAATTAATGTACTAAAACTATAATTAAAATAATAATAAATTAGAAAGTAAAAAGTATCATCAGGAATCAAAATTCCTGTGATTGGTCCTGGGTGTCCTATGTCTGACCATCCTCCTCATCTGTCAACTGAAGCACTGGAGTAGTTGGAGGAGAAGTGTCCACAGCTAGGACTAGTGTAGTTGGGTCCTCTGCATCTATAGAAGAGGAGTGGAGGGGTCTGCTGCAGGCTGAGGTGAGGGTAGGTTTACCACTGGTGCAGAAGGCTCTAAAGTAGCCTCAAGGGATCGCTCAGGAGTGGCAGCAGCTACCTGTCTCACCTGTGTCTCCTTTGCCTCTTCTCCTATATCAAATGGCTTTGGGATGGTGGCCTCAGATGACTCATCCTCCACATGCTGAGGTACCTGGGCTGTGGGACCTTCGTCTTCCTTATGAAGAGAAGGTTGGGTCCCGGCCCAGGCTACCATCTCATCAAACTGCTTTACTGAAGGAATAGAGTCTGGAAGTGCCATCATCTGTAAGCTTTGTAGTAAAATGATTTGTCCCTAATGAATGCTTTGAAGCATGGCTTCAAAGCGCTGAGAATTTGACTGAGCTGGGACAGAAGGGGATGCTGAAGTGAATGCTGGAGTAGGAGCTGCAGAAGTAGAAGGAAGCTCAATTGGCCTTGCCCTCGCCCTCCTAGCCCCTCGGATAGAAACTGTTAGATCGTCGAGATTCCAATAGTTCTTCCTGATGTAGGCCAAGTTAATGATCGGGCTCAGGCGTTCGAAGACCAGGCTGTCATAAGCAACCCCTCTAGACCTACATAGAGTTGTGATAAGAGCAGGGAACCCAAGTCTAGAGGAGTTAGACTGGGTCATAGATGTGATCTGGCCAGAGATGAGAGCTCCTACATTCATGTCCAGCTGAGAGACTAGACCAAAGATTAACCTAGCTCTATCTACAGTCAAATCCAAGGTGTGGGAAGTCAGAGCCAGGTTGGAGTATGAGAGAACACTCCAAACCTGAGTAAGAGTTGTTAGATCTTTCCTGAGGATCTTCCCAGGATGGCCTTCAACATTTTAAACAAACCCCCGGCCGAGTATACACAAAGCAGCCTCAATCTCTCTAATATTAGTGGGCATCCTACAGTATCTGAAGTAAGCGGGTAAGGATTCTCCCTCAGCCAATACCACATGTGTCTCCAGGAAGGTGTTGAGGCTATCTGCATCAATTCTTATCAAGTGGCCTCAGATTCTGAATTGTTTTGGTGAAGGCCCCTCGGGGCTGTCGAGGTTGGCATAGAACTCCTTCACCAAGGCTAGGTCAATGCTACTGTCAGCTAAATTGATGAGGCGCTTATGGAAGTTACGCCTCTCTAATTCAGCCATGAACTCATCCAACTCCGTATGGTATATTTCTACCTTCCTCTTAGCTAGTATATGTCTTCCTAGCACATTTTCCGTATATCTGGTCCAGGCCTCAAAGGAATGGAACCTTCTTGTGTCATATTGAGTTGTGGGCCTTGCACCAATGCTCTTTCTTTTTCTGGAAGACATCTGCAGACAAAGGAATCAAACATTTGATCAGGACTTAATTTATTAAAAATCAAAAACTAGAAAATAAAACTGAAAAGGACACTGGCCACTTAGCGAGACATGGTCTGCTTAGCTGGCCTTTGTAAAAAAAGCACTACCGCTTAGAGACATGTGGAGCCGCTTAGCAGAAGTTGCAGAAATTTAGATTCTCCAGAATTGGCTTAGCGAAAAAGCGTCCGCGAAGCTGAACATCTGTCCAAGGATATGCGCTAAGCTCCTTAAAAGTTGCGCTTAGCGGCACCAACTCTTCAAAAATTCCACTAAGTGTTGGGAGCTTAGCGAACGAAGCTCGCTTAGCTCAGCGGATGCCACAACCAATTGCGCTTGGCCCAAGAAAGCTTGGCTTAGTGCGCGACTATCAAAAAAAAAAAATTGGTTTAGTTACCTGGGCTTAGCGATTCAACCTCGCTTAGCCACAGGTAGTTCAGCAAGAGGATGAGTGTTCATCCTCAAAAGATGAACTTGCTTAGTGCGGTAAGCACGTTAGCAAGTTCTTCAGAGAAACACTTGCATACAATGAGTATTGATGAACTCGCTTAGCGCAGCATTCTCGCTTAGTGAGTTCATCGCGTTTTCAAAAAATGCAGTTCGTTTTCTTGCATTTTTCAAGCCTCTAAAAGGCATATCAGACATGCAATGTGTGCGTCATACTCAACACAGTATACAAGCGTATATAGTCCTAATCTTAAACTAAATCTAACAAAACATAAAAACCCTGAAAATCTAAAACTACAGTTGAAGTCTTCTACCCTAAAGTTAAGACAAGAAAAAGAGAAAAAGAATCAAGGAACTTACTTGGATGGTGTATGGTTGATGCTTCGAAGTTGAAAATGCACAAAGAAACCACAGATGCAAAATGTGCAAATTTTTTGAGAGAGAGAATGCAGAGGCGAAGTTTCTGGAATCTAGCAAATGTGAGTGTAACTGTTGTTACACTCACTTAAGCAGTTTTTCGATACTCTCACTTAGCGGACCGCTGCGCTAAGCGAGCTAGAGAGACGTTTGGTTTCTCAACAAGGCTCGCTTAGCAGACCCGCGCGCTTAGCCGACGTTTCAAATTCAAAATCAGTTTTTTTTTTAACACACAAACTTGGCTTAGCGCGAGGATCAGACCGCTTAGCGAGGTTTGCAGATCTGAAAAGCTGCAACTCTCGCTAAGCCAGACTCTGCCTGGCTTAGCTAAAATGATGCATCTTAAGTACAGAGGAGCATGCGCTTAGCTAATAAGGACTCGCTTAGCACGCACATTGCCGCAATGAATCTTGCTTAGCTGCCATGACTAGCACTTAGCTTCATTGACCTCAGTTATGGCCATAAGGAATTGTGCTTAGCGATAATAGGTCACACTTAGCCAAGGATAAGCTGTCGCTTAGCAATCAGGCTGAAGCTTAGCCGAATTCAGATCGAATTGAAGTTAGCTTAGCTCAACCTTGGTCAGCTTAGCGGACCAAATCAGCCTTAGATGCAAGGGTTGGGCACTAAGCGCTTGAGACTCGCAGCTTAGCGCATGAACAAAGATGCGCTTAGCGTGAGGCTTGCGCTTAGCGAAAGGACTACTTTTTAGAAAAAAGTTTTCTAAGTTATTTTTCAGTCCTTTTTCCAAAAAATTGAAACCCTTATGTTAAACATTCAAACATAGGCTAATATACTCCTATGTATAGATCATACAACAAGTTCCAAATGATTAAATGCATTAAAAACAAAGATAACAGAAATTAAAAACTGGGTTGCCTCCCAGGAAGCGCTTCTTTAACGTCATTAGCTTGACGCTTTTACCTCACCGGGTGATCTTATGTTTTGGTTCTTACTTTCAGAACCTCTTGACCTCCTTCCATTACCTGTAAGCAAACATTGTGTTCTGGAGCAGGCTTGTCTTCAACAAACAAATCAAAATCAATTTTCTGATCTTCAAAACCTAGCTCCAGCTTCCTCTTCCCCATATTAACTATGCAGCTTGCGGTCAACATGAATGGTCTTCCCAATATTACAGGGATGTCAGTATCTTCAGAGATATCCATTACCACAAAGTCTGCCGGGAAGATAAAATGTTTTACTCTGACCAACATATCTTCAATTACTCCATATGGCCTAGTAATGGAGCGGTCAGCTAATTGTAAAGTCATTCGAGTGAGCATTATTTTCAACTCTCCCAATCCTCTGCACATGGAGAGTGGCATCAAATTGATACTGGCTCCCAAGTCAATAAGAGCTTTTCCCACATTGACTTCTCCAATTGAACAAGGAATAGTTACACTCCCAGGATCTTTATGCTTGGGTGGAAGGATCTTCTGGATCACATCACTGCAATTTCCTTCCATTATGATGTTTTCCTGATGAATATGTTAACATATCTTTCAAAAATTTAGAGTAAAGTGGCATCTGCTACAATGCTTCTCTGAAGGGCATGGTTATTTCCAATTTCCTGAAAATATCTAAAAATCTTGCCAGATGCCGATCTTTTTCTTTCTTGGAAGGTGCCACAGGATATGGTACTTCCACACCTTCATCCACATCTTTTTCACTCCAACTCTTCTTTGCATTCTTATTTTTTTTTCTTCTTTTTCATTTTTTCCATTTTCTATTTCTTTTTCTACTTCTTTTTCTTTTGCTTGGTCCTTCAATTCTTTATTCTTGACCATTATTTGTTTTTCTTTTTCTTGATTAATTTCACCTCTCACCTCATTTTTCTTGCCATCAGTACTTTTTTTGTCAGTAGTTTTCTTCTTATGCATAACATTATCCTCATCCTCAGCCTCCACAAACCTTTTACTCCTTGTCATCACAGCTTTGCATTCCTCCTTGGGAATCTATTTTGTATTTGCCACAAAACTATTGGACTTGTCAGCTATCTGCTTGGCCAATTGTCCCACGTGGACCTCAAGGTTCTTCAGTGCTGACTCGGTGCTTTTATGATTTGACATTGTTACCTGCATAAACTGAGTCAAGGTCTCCTCCAGCTTAGTAGTTCTCTAGAATATGTTAGGTCCTTGTTGGATTGGCCTGTTTGAAGGCCCACTTTGGTCTTTGTTGAACATATTGCCAGGGTGTGTCCTCCACTGTCCTTGTTGATTATAGGGACCTTGCTGGAAGCCTGAAAATCCTCCTTGAGTATACCCTTGTCGCTGTTGATTTCCCATATAATGAATTTCTTGAGTGTTTTCTTTAATGGGAATACATTGGCCTGTTTCATGAGCCTCACCACAGATGGTACAACCTATAACCTGCAAAACAAAAGAGTGTGTAGGTTGACTGATCGAGGCCGTACCCGAATCAAATAAACATGAAAATGCAGTAACTAGGAAGTGATCCTAGGTCGTTTCCCAACGAGCAGTGACAAGCCAAATGTTCATAATATACTTGCAGTAACAGTAACGATGGGGGGGGGGGTTTGGTTGTTTGGTAATTAAAGAGCAGACAAATAAAATGGAATACGAAACTACTAATATTAAAAATGGGTTGTTTCCTCTGATTCAGAAGCCACTCTCTTATCCTGGGTTATGGAGAATTCGTCCCTAACAGTCAACCACTTAATCCAACCCTATTTCAATTTACTAAGCGAAAATCAACTTAGGGTTTTCATTACGTGATTAGGCACCACATACACCAGTTAGCCCTTCGTCCATTAAGCATGAACGCAAGTTAGGCTCAGAGGCAATTAATCGAACACGAAGTGTGCACTGATTAATATTCACGAAATTGGGATAACTGGTGAAGGGAAAACTGCCAGGAAACCACATTACAAACGAAACCTCAAAGAGAGTTGGGCTTCGTCCTCAAAAGGAAACAACACCAGAAAATCTAGCCTTCCATGGATTCAAACAGAGAACGCAATTGAAACATGAAGCAGAAAAGTAAATGAACGGAAACGTAAATGAACAGAAACGTAAACAAACAGAAATGTAAAATGGAACAGAAACGTAAATGAGAGTAGAAGAAGAAACAAGAACGAAATTGTAATTAGAAGCAGAAAACGTAAAATTGCATTACGAACTCAGAAACGTCAAAACAGAAAAACGAAAACCCTAAAACCAAGCTCTGAATAATGAATAGCATAACAGAATAGAATGCCCTGCACGAATCCCAAGGCAGCTATTTAAAAAGAGTCACTCAAAGTCACTGGGCCCTATTACAATACTCTGGCCCAAAATGAAATAAACACTGGACAACATAAAATAAAATTGCGAAATTTCCTAATTAGAAATTAACTAAGGTAAGCGCTTCTTTATTTGCCCTCTTCAAGTCCACAACCAAAATCCGGATTAAGCCCAATGTTTCATTAATTTCTGAAATTAGATTAAAAACATCAAATTAGCTAAATGAGCCCAAATAATAAAACTGCCTAATTAATTGACAATTAAGACCAATCAATAATTAAAATGGTGCAAAAAGGGTTTAGAAAATAGAAGAAAATGATGGCACATCATTGACCCATAGACAACTTAGTTGGCAGCTTACCAAGTGTTTATGTTAAAATCTCAAGTTGCTTAGAAAGCAACTTGTTATGTGCCAATAAAGCTTCATGTGATGATAGCTCTATCAAGCTTTTCTTCGTGGGTTGGTGGGTTCTGTCTCGTAGAATGGCATGATCACAATTAGCTCAGTTGCTTCTTCAAGGGTTTTCAGTTTTATCTTTCCCCCTGCAGAAGCATCTAATAGTTGCTTGGTTTGTGGTCTCAGCCCATCTATAAACATATTCAATTGGATTGGCTTGAAAAACCCATGAGTGGGAGTTCTTCTTAACAAGCCTTTGAATCTCTCCAATGCTTCACTCAGAGATTCATCAGGAAACTGATGAAATGAAGAGATTGCAGCTTTCCCTTCTGCAGTCTAGGACTCTGGGAAGTATTTCTTTAGGAACTTTTCAACAACTTCTTCCCAGGTTTTCAGACCGTTGCCCTTGAATGAGTTGAGCCACCTCTTGGCTTCTCCTGCCAATGAGAATGAGAAAAGGCTGAGCCTAATAGCCTCATCTGGTACACTGGCAATCTTAACAGTGTTACATATTTCAATGAACGTTGCCAAGTGTGTATAGGGATCTTCATTAGATAATCCTTGAAATAAGTTCCCTGCATTAAATGAATTAAGGAATGTGGATAGTTGATGTTATTAGCTTGTACTTCAGGACGTGCAATGCTGGTGAAAAATTGTGGTACAGAACTACTTGAATAATCTTCAAGGGTAATCCTTTGGTTATGCTCTTCTGCCATGGTAATGGCATCAGGTAATTGAATGGCAGATTCCCTTGATGATGGTGAATCAGGTGATAATAAGTCATAGAAATGAGTCTCATCCTCAAGAATGGATGCAACTGTTCTGTTTTGCAGAAGTTTCCTTCTCCTCTCGGCCCTGTTCCTCCGCAATGTAGCTTCAATTTCTAAGTCCAAAGGAACTAAATTGCCTGTGGGAGATTTATGCATATACAATACTAACAGAACAACGGTTATCCAGTTAAAAGAGAAAAGACAAATAGAAATTATGAACAAATATTCACAAAAACAATCAATGAATAACAAATAAAGAATAGACACCTAAAAACGAGCTAACTTCCCAAATAAAAAGAAGTTCCCCGGCAACGGCACCAAAAACTTGTTCGGCTTCTGGCAAGTGCACCGGATCGCACAAGTAGTATAAAACGGTAAGAACCGAGTATCGAACACTCGGGGAACTTATGTTATTTTGTAAGCTATTTCAGCAAATAGGTGTCTGGTGTGTAAAGGTAAGTGTGAATATGAACAGGTGTATAAACTATCTGTGCAAAAAGAAAGAAAATCACACGAGAGAAATGATGTGTAAAAACAAGTAGAGAACACGTTGGTCTTCCTAACAGGTGCCTGATGCTAAAAAGATATTCTCTATCTAACAATGTTCATGTGTTCTTATGGTGTCTCCTGAGATACTAAACCCCGATTCCTCATGATAGTTTAGCCTAATCCTGATCAAGCATCGTCCGCAGATTCCTCTTGTAAGACTAAACTCAACCAGGACCGCATTAAGACATACATACTCAACTAAATTATCGCACCCCGATTCCTCGTGAAAGCACGACAACTCAGCCCTGCACTATCAAGGACTTTAGAGTCAGACCAATTTCCACTAATGAATGACCCTAACAAAGCATGCATCTACGTGATCAAGGTAAAGGCATACTGGAATGAAAAGCAAATAGCATAGAGAACACACAAAACATCATTAAATAGATAGAAATATATTTACATCAGGTACCTACAGGAAAGATCCAACAGAGGATTTAGCTTTCCATACCAGGAAGCCTTCTTAACAACAAAGAGAAGAACAAGATGAAAGATTGCAAAAATACAAGTGGTGAGGATGTCTCCTTCACCTCTAGGATCTCACAATCACTCACAAACTCATCTCAAGCTCTCAAATTGACTCCTGCTTCAAGCTCTGGTCTCTGCAGATCTTCACACAACAAAATCTCTCAAAACTCTCTGGAACTTGGACATTTCTCTTTCTAGAAACCCTAGACATGAAAAGCTCTAAATCCCAGTCCAAACTCTCTTTCTAAAATCAGATTTCAGGCTTAAATAGGTGGCCTTGTTCGTGCTTGTGCGCTTAGCGCACTTATGGACCGCTTAGCGCACGTTAGTGATTTTTGGCTTAGCGCGCCTTTCTCGCTTAGCGGATGAACTAAAGCGGTGCGCTTAGTGAGATGAAGCGGTGTGCTTAGCGAACCTATACAACTCATCTTCTTCCAGAGTCTTCCTCGCGCTTAGCCCAGAAGTGTTGCGCTTAGCGGACGCTCGCTAAGCCAGCAGATTGGCTTAGCGAGAAGGTGAAAAACAACACTTTCCAAAGCTTGCCTAATTAACCTGAAATTGAGAGAAAATGATTATTAAACACACAAAATGAAAATACTAAGTATTTATTGACTATACATAACAGAAAATTCTTATAACACTACAAAATAACCATAAGTTGGGAGAGTTAGATACAATTTATACAAGTTTTATACACAAAAGTTAGTCGTTTTCACCGACTAACAATAGGCTGAACTCAGTGGACAAGCAAGTCAGAAAGATTCATTCTAACAAAAAGTTGTTGTTCTCCAATGTTAATCAACTTCAGAAGACTCTTAATGACTTCTTTGAGAGATTCCTCCACTTTGAGGAATGGGTTTATGACAAGACCATACCTTCCTTGATTCCTGAAGTTTCTCCTATCTAGCATGAGCCTCCATCATCACCAAGAGAACCAACTACACATTCATCTTCCTCATCCTCAGAAAATTCATTTCCTATCAAGCATGAATGATGTCCACCCTTTATTCCTCCCTTATTGTTTTTCACTTAATGACAAAGAAGGAGAATTTTATAAGAGATTGGTTTAGGGAAAAGATCAATTTTTATAGGATCATGTGCTTATTTATATTTTTTTTGTTGGTTATTTTCCCTTTGTATAGTCCTATTGATAAATGAAAAACTGATCTTGATTAAATAGTATACCTTTGTGTGTTTGTTTCTATCTCTACATTATGAATTGTGTTGTTTATTTACTTAATCTCTTTATAATGCATAAATTGAGGAGGCGTTTCCCCGCTAGTTGATAAGAAACAGAACTAATACACACTTCTAGGGGGAGTTAAAAATATAAGGTTCAAAAAAGGTATTGTCACCCTTTAAATTTTTTCGTAGTTGTAACAAACCATTAGCAATGAAAATTGTATGGATGATGGTTTTATGTGTTGAATAACATTCTACTTGTTAAGTCAAAAGATATTTGTGTCTTAAAACAGATCCCTTTAAATATTTTGATTAGATGCAAATAAATACAAAGGTTAAAAGTTGCATATTATGCAAAATCAGATTATGCTTTGTGAATTTTTGCATCTGAAATATCAAATGATGGTTAGTGAAGGTCATGATGTGATATAACATTAATGGATGTCATTTAAGATTTCATTAATTACTCTGTTTGGGATTCGTTGTGCATAAGACATTCTCCTAGGATCTGTCGAATGTTATGAAAAATAAATGAAGTTTAAGATCTAGAAGTTGTCAAACACCATCAAAAGACGTGCAATATTGGTGACAGACCTGCTCTAACTTAAAGCAAGTGGTTTTTTGTTGAAGTGAACAACATGAAAGCTCACAAGAGCGGTTTTCCAGCACGAAGGAGTACATGCATTTAATACAAGCATTAAATGATCCAATGGCCATAATCTTCATATGCAACCTCAAGTGAAGAAATGTATTTGTTTAGAGACAATGGACACTTTCCCAGAAGAGCCCTTTTTCCTTGAATGATGGGTGAATTTTCAAGGTCTAGAAGAAGGGGGCTTTCAAGTTAGAGGGCTCTTTGATCGAGTTCGATGGACAACATTCCTTGAGGAGTTCAATTCTTGGCATTGTGGTCCATGTGCCCTATTCTAGGGAATTTTTTAACAAGAAGAAGTTAGAATTAGAGGCATTGTTGAAGGAAAGAAGGCGATAATCTCTCCAGCCACCGTAGCTAGTGTGTCTGGATGTGCAGAAGAAGGGTTTGTGTTTCACAATGATTTGAAGAAAAAGATAACCTAGAAAATTGTGAACCATGATCTATGGTGGCTCACACCCAGTAACAAATAATAGAACTGCAATGACAAAAAATTTTATGACTGCAAACTTGACCTACATGTGTAGACACATTCACAGTTTCATGTTCAACATGGTGATGCCCAGACTTGGGTTGAGACATTATGTTAATGATAAAGATTAGTTCTTCTAGTACAAGGTTATGGTGGGAGAGAAGGTGAATCTACCTAAAGTCATCTTATATTATTGGATGCAAGTCTTCAAATACAAATTCAACCCCAAAGTGAAAAAGAACCTTGTTCCCTTTGGTATGTTGTTTACTCAAACTATGAGGAACATTGGAGTTGATGTGTTTAAGATGGCATCGTCTGTTAGGGACTTGCAATTAAAAGGAGAAACTTTCATGAAGATGGGGATTGCTAATAATTTCCCAGAATATGCTCAAAAGCGTATAAAGAGAAACATCAAGAAGGAGCCCAAGCAGGAATCATAGTTTGTAGTCAGTCAAACAATGGGCACTAAGGATCAACCTATTCATCTTGAGGTTGGATCTACATCTCAACAGACATAGGGAAAGAAAGCACAACCTAAACCCAACCAACCTAGACCTACAAAATAAAAGACCCTAAAACAAAAGAAATAACCTTCTTCAGACCCTAGAACAACCCAAAAGAGAAAGGTCCAGACTAAGTTTGAACCTAAATCTCCACTAGAAACCAAAAGGCAAACCATCAAGATCAAACAGCCTCTACCATAACTTACACCATCCACACCAACTAAACCACAAGAATTTGCATATGAGATTCTTGAATCCCTTAAATGTCAACCATCCTCACCCTCAAAGGACTAAGAATTTGATGTTGTGATTCTTAAGACTCCTACACCTCAACCCTCACCCTCTCTAGCACTTCCACCTCAGCCACCACCACCTTATACCCAACTTAAACCAACTATTTCTTCTATTAGTAGAAAAGAAGTTGCAGCCTTTGCTAAGGCTAAAGAGAATTCTTAGGCCAAAGCATTCAAGAAGGCCAAGTTCGATGAGATTTTGGAAAGGAAGGGATCCCTGGAGCTGGAAAAAAGGTTTTCTTGCATTTGTGTAAGCTCTTAGCAAATTTATTTGTAAAAGAGTTTATCGACCGTATTTTATTCTTTTATTTTCACGTGACGACCTAAAGTAATGGCTAGTACATTCTTCCTTTTGAAAAAGCAAAATAGTTTAGAGAATTATGAGCGGTAAGAAAGAAATGACTCCGAATAGAGTTGTGAACTGGCCATTCAGGACTTTATAGTGAGGATTTTCCTTCTACACCTAGTTATTGTGAAAAAGAGAAAGATATGAAAAGGGAAAAGAAAAAAAAATCTACCATGGTTTTCGTTATTTAAATCATTACCACCAAACCAGTCATTAATTTAGGGACGCCACATTGTTCCTAAAGATATGGATCCTGTAGAAAATGAAGCTCTTGAGGAGGCCATGCTTCAATATGTGATTGAAGCATCCTTGAAGGAAGTTGAAGATGACATTGTGGAAATAGACCCTGGTGCAGATCAAGTGTATCCAAGACCAATATCTGAAGCAGATGAGCAGATCATTGATGTCGCATAATCTGCTCTAATGGATGTGTGGAAGCAAAGCTACCATGATGATTCACTAAGATGTTTTGATGATGACAAAGCTCAAATAGTTGTTTCAAGATTAAAGAATCAAGCATTCAAGATTCCACTCAAAGATTCAAGAATCAAATGAAGAAATCAAGAAGCATCAAGCCAAGTCAAAATAGGTAGTAAAAAGTATTTTTTCAAAAAACATCAAATAGCACACTTTTTGTTTTAAAAAGGATTTTCTGAAATCTTCTATGTTACCAGAGTTTTTACTCTCTGGTAATCGATTACCATTTGGTAGTAATCAATTACCAGTGACTAGAATGGTTTTCAAACAGGTTTCAATGCTTTGCAACATTCCAAAATGATTTTCAAATAGTGTAATCGATTACACTATATTAGTAATCGATTACAAGTGAATCTGAACGTTGGAATTCAAATCCAATTGTGAAGAGTCACAACTTTTCATACAATACATTGTGTAATCGATTACACCATTATGGTAATCGATTACCAGTGAATGTTTTTGAAGAAAATGTTAAGAGTTATAACTCTTAACATGGTTTTCTCAAAAGGTATCAAGGTTCTATAAATATAAGACCTTGGCACGCATTTTAAATATACAATAACACAAAAAAACACACACATCTGATTACACAGAACTTTCCATTGCTTTTCTCTTGCAAAACCTTTTGCCAAATTCATTCTATGTTTTTATTCAATCTTTCCTTGAAGAAAGGAAAATTCTGCAAAAACAAAAACTATGCTATCCTTCTATTTTTCTCTTCTTCTTCTTTCCTTCTCCCTCTTGCCAAAAGAATTCAAAGAACTAACCGTCTGAGAATTCTTTTGATTCCCCAAACAAAGAATTCAAAGAACTAACCGTCTGAGAATTCTTTTCCCAAACACTGAATTTAAAGAACTAATTGTCTGAGAATTCTGTGTAAGAAGCAGGTAGCTTCTTGGTTGTAATAGTGAACACAAGGGAGGGTACATCCTTTGTGGTTCGCTTCAAGTAGAGAGTACATCTACTTGGTTGTTCAAAGAGAACAAGGGAGGGTACATCCTTTGTGCCTCTTTTCTTGTAAAGGATTTTTACAAGGAAAGGAAATCTCAAGACTGGATGTAGGCACGGGTCGTTGCCAAACCAGTATAAAACTTGTGTTTGCTTTCTTCTTCCCTATACTCTTTACTTTTTTGCTGTGCACTTTTTATTTCCTCTTTACTTTTTTCTAAGTTATTGTTTCTATTCTTTATTTTCTCATAACTTATTAGTAAAGCCTAATTGAATCTAGTAACATTAAGAAGGATAAATTTTTAATTAGTCAAGACACGTACATAATTAATTCAACCCCCTCTTCTTAATTATTCCGAGGCTACTTATTCCAACAAGATGAAGACAAACTCAAATGCATGGAGGAAGTATTTGGAGTTATGGAGTATGTGTCTATAGATGATATTTCTAGAACATTGGAACAAAGGAAGACAATGATGGTTACTGAAGAGCCTATCAAAACTCTTTACTAGGCTCGACAAAAGACTGATAAGGCTAGATGAACAACAAGCAACATAGTGGATCTTACCTTCAACACCGCTGGTTCAAAAGCAACTAGATATAACTATTCATCTCAATCTTAATGCAAGACTATATCATGGGTTCAAAGGATACAGATTCTTGGAGTGGAAAATGTGCAACAAAGTACTGAAGGAGAAAAGTGAAGTTAGGTCTCATATTCTTTATCCAGAGATGCAACAATTGGAGCTCGCCAAGCTCAATCTCACAAAGCTCTAGGAAGAAGGATTCCCATAGGTTGATCCCTTTAACTACCCTTCTTGGGAAAATTTTCCTAAAGAAGAATATACACTTAGTGCATATGGGGAAAGAGAACCAATACTTAGGGAATTCCCTATTAGACACATTGTTTCTCTTAATCCCAACAGTTTGATTTTTAGCACAGACCCAATGAAAGGAAGGCATACCCTCATGGGCTTCAATTTAGCCCCAATGAAAGGAAGGCATACCCTGATGTGAACAAGAATGTAGTTCTTCCATGGGATCGCACTACCTCAGGTGTACTTTTTAGACTGAGGATATCAACTAGGAGGAACTTGAAGCTAGCCCAAGTTTCCATGACTAGGAATAATTAGAATATGGCCCTGAGCTCCGAATGAAGCTATGTGCTTACAGAGAAGAGATCAGATTAAGGAAAGCTTCATTCAGAAGGATTGAAAAGCTTAACATTCACATGCCTTTCATGCATGGATCTCAATTCTCTTGCCTAGCTACTCTAGAAACCCAGTTCCAAATAGCAATGGACAAGCCTATGTTGTATCAAAAGGCTAACTGCTACAAGGGCAAAAAGATTCTTATTAAAGATGATGAAGATGCTCCTCTAACCAGATACGTGAAAGCTCATTTGTTCAAACATGAGCTTGAGACTCTTAAGTAGAAAATAGAGCACACAAGACTGGATTGTTCTTCCATGAAGAGGTTCTACAGACTTAAAGCTCATTACTCTATTCTAGAACCAAATGAGAAGCCTCCTACAGATGTAGTTCATCATGAGATAGGGCATAGACAAGCGAGTTCTTGTTATCAGACCTTGAACAATACATGTTTCACTCAAGAAACTCCTTTCAACATGGTCTGCCCATAGACAAGGGAGTTCTTTGTTGTGTCTGATTGCACCTTTTTCTTTTCTAGTGTTCTTGCCCTACTCCAGATTCACTTTCACTCATCATGTGCAACCTATCATTGAAGAAGTGGATTCTGATATTGAAGTTGCAGTTTATCCCAATGATGTGGCTATTGAAGAATATGATCCTCCACCCTCAAGGGAGTATGTCAGATTAGGAGTGGCTAACCTACTAAAGACAAATGAAGCACTTGCACGTGATCTTGAAGATTGTGATTATGTTGAAAAAGAAGTTGTGAAGTGGCATCTGATTGGATATTATTTTTACAAGAAGGTCACTGGACGAGAGCCTCTAAGAACTCCTACTCCTCCAATTAGCCCAATATTTCCTGCTCCTTTTGATCTCTTATCAGATTCTGATTCTTCTAGTGATGAGTTTTGCAGGAAGCTTGATGAAAAACCTACCAAAAAAAGGGGGAGAAAGTAAAAGCTAAAGTTGAATGCATCATCTGAGGGGGAGCCAAAGTTTGAAGAAAACATCATCTCAGGGGAGAAACTTATGCTTAAATGCCTTTATTATGTTTGCCCTGATACATTTTATTCTGTATGCAAAACACATCTTCTTGATGTGAAAATTCTTTATGAATAAAATTAGATGTTTTTAGTAATCCTAATTAGACTTTATCTCAAATTCTTATGATGCATGTGTTACATTTGTTATATTTTAACTCTGCATCTCATATGACAGACTGACTCTTATTGATATATCTTTAAAGTATGCCTTCAACTTTTAAATTTGTATTTGTTTGGCATCATCAAAAGGGGGTGATTGTTAAGTCCAAAGATATTTGTGCCTTAAGACGAATTAGGACCTTTAATTATTTTGATTAGATGCAAATAAATACAAAGATAAAAAAATTGTGTATTTTGCGTACTCAAATGATGCTTCACAAATTTAGTGTATGAAATATCAAATGATGGTTAGTAAAGGTCATGATTTGATATAACAATAATGGATGGCATTTAAGATTTCATTAGTTACTCTATGTCTGGGATTCATTTTGCATAAGACATTTACCTAGGATTTGTCAATTCCTAAGAAAAACAAATGAAGTTCAAGATCTAGAAGTTGCCAAACATCATTAAAAGACGTGCACTAATGGTAACATATCGGCTCTAACTTAAAGCAAGTAGTCTTCTGCTGAAGTGATCAACATGAAAGCTCACAAGAGTGGTTTTCCAACATAAAGGAGTACGTGCATTTAATGCAAGCATTAAATGCACCAATGGCCATAATTTTAGACGCGAGCCCAAATGAAGAAATCTATCTGTTTAGACACAACATACACTTGATAAGCAAGGCCTACAAATACCATAAGCTTTGAAGACAAGGATATGAACTTACACATTCTCATTCAAATTCTTTAGGTAAAAAGATTTTTATATGTTTTATGTATAGTTCTTAAAAGCTCTCAAAAAACCTTGAAGACCTTAAGTATTCCTTCTCTATTTTGACTAAGTAGTATTGAGTTCAAATAGATGAATGGATGTTGTCAAAAGAGTACATACTGGTTTTGCAGATGTCATCCCAAGATGATTCAACACTTTTTGAATTTATTCCTTCTAACACAGAAAAAGCTTCTTCTGAACTCAATCCTTCTTGATCTCCATGCCCAGAATCTTTCCAGTAGCTCCCATGTCCTTTATCTCAAATTCACTATTGAGTAGTGACTTCAACTTTAGAATTGCCAACAAATTTTGAGATGCTATGAGCATGTCATCCATATAGAGTAGTAGATAGATGTGGGAACCATCCCCTACCTTGCTGTGATAAACACATGATTCATAAGGACTTCTAATGTACCCATGAGAGACAATGAACTCATTCAATCTCTTGTACCACTACCTTGGTAATTGCTTCAGCCCATAAAGAGACCTCTTCAATCTACAAATTTTCCCTTCCTTCCACCGCAAAACCTTCAGGTTGTTGCATCAGAATGTCTTCCATCTTCCATGGAGAAAGGGAGTTTTGACATCAAGTTTCTCTAACTCTATGTCCAAAGTTGTCACTAGGGCCAGCAAAACAAGTATGGAGGTATGTCGAACTACTGGAGAGAATATCTTGTTGTAGTCCACTCTTTCCTTTTGATTTTAACCCTTAACTACCAACCATGATTTATAACGGATGACTTCTTCAGTGGACGGTCCAAATTTATTCTTCAAATCCACTTACACTCGACTACTTGTCTACCTTCACGTAGCTCAAATAAATCTCAAGTCTGGTTCTTCTTACGGGATTCCGTTTATAGTCATCGTCCACTCCTCTGCTTCAAAACAAAAAATTGCTTCCTGATAAGTGGTTAGTTTGAATTAATCAATTTTTTTGCTACCTATAGCACATAAGACACTGTATAAAAGTCATATCCTTCAAGAGCTTTGGTTCACCTTAGTGACTTTCTGGGTGTTGTGGTTTTGGGTTGCTTCAAATAGTTTTGACTCGTCTAGTCATTTCCCTTGACTGGTGCTGAATTCTTATTTTGAGGATACATTTGATGATCTTAATCAATCTCATCAGGTGCTTCAAACTACTTCTGATAACTAATGTTTTCTGATTGTGGGGCTCTCAAACTCCACCTTAGTGATATCCTCAACCTTGCCGAAATCTTCATCAAAATTAGAATGCAACATAGAAAGATCATCAAAGATGACATCTCTACTCAGAATGAATTTTCTTTCAAATGAAGACCAATCTCAAAATCCTTTGACTCCATCTCTATAGCCCATAAAGAATTCCTTCTTAGCTCTAGGCTCCAACTTACCTTTACTTACATGATAGTATGTCACACATCCAAACACCTTCCACATTGAATATTTAGTAGGTTTGTTAGACCATACCTCAATAGGGGTCTTGAAATCTATGCAATGACTACATTACACTTGAAGAAGTCAAGTCCAGTCTCTATTCTAGAGAACTTTGACTAAAGGCATCTGGGAATAGTGATGAAGCCTCTGCATTTGGATTATCAGTGATTGATTCTGCTAAAGGGAAGAAGAAGAAAGGAAAAGGTGGCAAGAAGAGCAAAGTGGATCCTAAGGACATATGCAATTATTGCAAAGAATTGGGTCATTAAAAGCGAGACTGCCCAAAGAAAGATTATGTTGTTGCTCTTATTCAAAATGACTCCTCATAGAAAAGCGATTTGGTTCTGGTTGTTGGCGAACAACTATAGGAACATTTTGAACAATGAGTACTGGACTTAGGTTGTACTTATCAATATGTTCACACAGACATTGGTTTGTGACATATGAAAAATAGTTTGATTGTAACATCCTCACAGCTAACGATGCTCCTTGTAAGTCTATCAGTATAGGTTCTATACAAATAAAAATGCATAATGGTGTTGTTAGAACCTTAATTGAAGTTTGTCACGTTCCAAAGCTGAATGAAAATCTTGTATTTGTGGGTGATATGGATTCGAAAGGTTTTTCTTGTTGGTTGAAGGTGGAGTTATGCAGATTTGAGGGAAAAGGGAAGTATGTGGTAATGCAAGGAACGAAGTAAAGAAATTTGTACATCCTTCAAGCATCCACTATGATAGGCTCTGTCTTTGCTATTTCACAATCCAGAAGTCATGTGTCCAATGGCTAGTCTGATAATTCTCTATGGCATCTGTGTCTGGGCCACATGAGTGAAAAAGGTCTGGATATTCTAAGCAAGCGAGGCTTACATGGAAATCACAAGGTAGAACCTCTTCAGTTTTGTGAGCATTGCATTTATAGGAAGCATCATCAGACGAAGTTCCCAAAGCTTGTGCACACAACATAGACCGTGTTGGACTATGTCCATTTTGACTATTGGGGCCTTCGAGAGTTCCATCATTGGGAAAGGCAAGGTATTTCCTCTTGTAACTCAAGCACTGACTTATTAATCTTTGACGATTAGCCGAAGAGAGGATCCTAGATGTCATTTTCTTGCAACAAGGCTCGCATCTTGATGCACCAAAGGTTAAAGCTATGTTCCTTGTGAATTTCTCAATCTTGATTGTGTTGACCATTTTCTTGATAGAATCTTGAAGATGCAACATGAATAGAAAACTAACAAAATGGTTGGTCACTAATGACTTGACCTATCACAAAACAAATGCAGAATTGATCTTCAACCAAAGCTCTGATACTAACTTGTTGGAAAAGATTTGAGAAATTTTATTCAGATAGGGAAGCACAAATGATACAAGGAGGAGAGAGATATCACACAAAATTGTTAAATTTATTGCGATTAACAGAATTGACAATGAAAGGGTTCAAATCACTCTCAAGATCTCTTTGAACCTAGAATATAGGGCTTCTTATAAAGGAGATAACATCTAGCTTTCTAACCAAAAACAATTACAACAAAAAAAAAAAATTATAGTTACAACACAGTCTATGTTAATGAACCACCAGACTTGACACTCCCTTCTATACAACTAAACGCTCCACCATATTACAAAAGATTGGATGACCAATACTGAAGACAAGAGTACTGGACCAGACGACCACTTTCGTCCACTCTATCTATATCATCCATCATCCAACAATCAACAATTAAGGTGAACCAATATAAAAATTATTGTGCATCATCTTTTTCCTATCTCTATGCATTGATTTTTATCTGTATATTGTTTATTGGTTTTTGTTTATCACTAAGGCAGAAAACTCCTTTGACAAATACTCTTAAAACTGAACCTCTTTTTTTTTATCGAAGTCTTTTTAACTAAACATCTTCTTAAAATGTGAAAACCTTTTTTTTTTAGAATTGTTTGCAATTTTTAGAACAATTCTTCTTAAAACTGAGCTATCTCTTTTTTAACTTATATCAAAATACAATTTATTTATAAAAAGCTACCAAAGTTTGTGAAAACACAATTTAATCCCCCTTTCTTATGGTATTTTTGTCACTTGATAAGGTAATTTAACATTAATGGAATAATTGTTCTGGGTCAATAAATTTCCATGCTAAGTCTCAAATCAATATGAAACATCCAACTTCTTTTTTGCATACCAGTGGAAAACCAATTTGGGTCCATTTTCAACATTAATAATCATTAGTAAACTCATAAAATAATTAATTTTACACAAGATATAAATACAGGGCAACAACTAGGTCTTCTACAAAATATTCATTTTCAACTACCAAATAGCCCTTTTTCCCTCATGAAAACAACATCAAACATTTTCCAATTTATTCCCAACTTAAGAGAAATCACATACATGGACCATATTATTAAATGAATAGAAAGTACCCCAACCAATCACAATTTACAAAATATACACTAAATCCTAGGTTAAAATGAATTATACCACATCTTAATTGGTGAATTGCTTTACACAATTCTTATCAAGAAACTTAAAAAAAATGCATTAGAGATTAAGGATTAAAAATGGTTGGTAGATGAAGGGAGAACAAAATCAGACATTCTTCAATGGCGACATTTTGTGAGACTCGATGTAGTGGCAGTGAAAACAAGATGTGTGGCAGTGGTGTCATAGTAGGGTTTGATGAGCGTGAGGAGAAGGAATTCGAAAGTAAAATGTTTTGGTTTTGGTTGTGGTGGTAGTAGTAGTGAAAATGAGATGTAGTGACAGTGATGTCACGATAGGTTTCAAAGGTTTAAGAAGCTAGAGCAATGGTGAGTTCGAAAGGGAATGAGACAAGAGTAAGAGGGAATTCGAATTTGTAAGAAGAGAAATGATTCTACATCAATTATTATTTGAAGTAATATAGAATATCCAATTTTACATCGATTCAAAAAAGAATTGATGTAGAATTGACTATTCTACATTAGGTTTTTTAAAACTGATATAGTGTACTTACATCGATTCTTTATAAATCAATGTTGACAACGTAAAAGGAATTTTGTGTAATAGTGCTATTACATTTTCAAGTGAACAAAAAGCTCTCAATCTACCCATGAGAAGATTCATATTTCTTTTGCTTTTTAATAATGTTCTCTAGGATTTACCATTCCCTAGCTTTCACTTCAATTGTTGCATTATAATTTATAGTCGGTCGAAAGAATTCAGTTATACTTTCCTAAAGCTTTTTTCTAGATACCAATAAGCTCTCCACCAATTAATGAGAAGTTTCATATTTCTTTTCTTTTTAATAATTTGCTCTACCTTCACCCCAATTGCCGCATTATAATTTGTAGTTGATCAAAAGAATTGAGTTATATTTTCCTCAAGCTTTTATTAAGTTACCAATAAATTGTTAGATCCGGGTGAAAGCAACTCATACCTCTTAAGTAAGATTTCAAATTCTAGTCTTGTAAATTAAAAAAAAAAACAAAATAAAACAAAACATAATCAAAAAGTAAAACTTCACTAATATTAATCAATTAAATTTCTTAACAAAAATTAATCATTAATAAAAAAATTAATGACTGCGTTGCATCTATAACATGATAGTAACAAAAGAAATCTTTTATCTAGTTTTGAGTATAGTAATTTGTTTAACCCTCTAATTATTGTGTCAAACTTAGTCTACTAACATTGAACTTGTTTTCATATACATCTTTTTCCCCCTATTTATTCAGTAACATACAGTAGCCAATGAGATAGAATAGCAACGCGCTACCAATAAGCACGGCTTTGATTATTTGATGATTAAACCAAGTGATAATTACGGAACAAAATGTAGTCCAGCCTTAACTAATAAATCAATAGCAACGTATTCTGTCCCTACAGAAATGAACAAAATGATGTTACAGATGCTTAAGTTAGTGACAAAACAATCGATAGAACTAAAACAGTAGACATTAGAAAATGAAAGTTAATTAATAGTTAGCGAGGAAGAGAGCATGCATACACATCAATCTTCATTTGTAGCTTATCTCTTTAGAGAAAAGGAAGAGGGGACCATAAGCCAAACCTTCCATTAGTAGGTGTTGCACTCACAAGAGGTCACCACAGTCCATGCATATGTGGTCCGGTTGCTTAACGTATGACGAAAGGAATAAATGAGGTTTCCAAATACTAGATATGCTGAGACACTAATCTTATTTATGACCTAACAAATTAGTATTGAATCAATTTCTTTTAGAGTCTCAACTTTAGATTTATGATAGATTTTCCGTATACTTTCCTTTCTCTTCGATTTTTCTTTTATTTTTATTATGTGCCGTAGGAAAAACTTTCCTTTCAAAATGTGAAATGAAATTTATTCATGTTACCGGCTTTTGTCTCGTTGATGATTATTTTGTAATATATGGCTAGTTGGGTGGAAAATATCAGATATGCCTTGATGTCTCGCAATTCTATTATAAACATACAATACATAATGCCTGGGTTTCTTGTTTAATCTAGACTGGGTTTTCTTAGTCCCATGTCTGAGATTATATGGGCTATTATCACACATGCTAATATGCTACAAAAGAAAATTCAAATCTATTCTATATCATTAGGTCAGGTATTCTCAAGAATAAATTACTGGCACTTGGATCAACAATTTGAATAATGTTTAGTACTTTAGTATATCTTTATAAGTTGTGTGGTTAAATAATTTAAAGTGATAAAAAAAATATCTAAGTAATAACCATTGATTACTATAGAATCGTAAATATATTTTATTTTGAAATTATTACATTTTGTTACAAATAAAGACATATTTGAATTGAAAATTAAATTAAATAACGAATTATAATGCAATGCATTTTTTGTTTTTCACCAGACACTATCGTACGACTAATTCCTCAAATAATGTTATGAATACTCATTAATTATGAAGTCTTCCCAACAAGTATCGTATTGATTTTGGGTTTGAAATTTGATTCTCATTTTGAAATGGAAACTCGTTTACTACCCTGTCTAACCCTTAATGGTAAAATGAATTATCATGTACGATGATGACAATGATTTCTTTAAAACAAGAACGTTAGTGGGAAAATTTTATTAAATTTGAGTTTTAATTCTTTTTATATTCACAGTTTTTTTAATTTCAGTATTCTGCTTGTTATGAAAAAAGAATCGAAAGTATGTAGGAACTCATTTATACAACTTCCATCAAACATGTGATTTAATTTTTCTTTTTTTAACTTTCAAATAACTAATAAAAATGTGCACATGTATGCGTGGTCAGTGGTTTGAAGGAGTGTGATAATGAACTTGTTGTAGGTGGGGAGGGCGCAGAGGTCGAATCAGAAGAGGAACTGGAGGAGGACGTGATAGCGAAAAACGTCGGCGAGGACAATCGCGGAAAGGTGATCGTTGGCCGCGAGATAGGTGTTGGGGATGACGAGAATGGAGAGGGAGGAGCGGTACAAGAGATCCGCAGCGAGGGACATGAGGGAGGTGAATAGAGATAGTATTATATTTTTACTTTTGCTAGACACTGGACAAAAAGTTATACCAATATTTAGTGAATTACAAGTTTTGGGGAATTTGTCTAGTCAATTGTTCTTTATTCTATACTTTCCCTCAATCATTCTTTAAATCAAACATTAGATAGATATTTTTGTGATGTTTAATCTTTTATTTTATTTTTTTTAGTGAATCAAACACACCGTGATGTAGCCATATTTGTAATTATAAATAGTAGAACTCTTTTGATTTTTTTGACACGTATATTATGTGTTTATAAATCAAATCAATAGTTTTCTTCTTTAATTAGTTATTTAATCGACTGAAAATTTTAGTTTCTTTGATTTTCTTAATCAATTCTTAAATAAGATATTTACAAATCATAATTAATATAATATTTTTTTACAGAAAATATAATGTTTTTAAATCACTCATATACAGCATAATTGGATTAACATTATTTAATTACTCATCCATATGGTTAAGTGAAAAATTACTAAATCTAAGTGCTCAAATATTTTTCCAATTTTAAATGAAAAAAATTCAGTTAGATAAATTAGATATGAATTTGATTGATCTAAAGTGACAATTTATTTCAGATAATATGTAAGGGATGCTCAATATTTAAAATAAAATAAAAAATAAAAATAAAAAAACTAAAGGAGTGAATGTGAATTTGAATAAATTTATATTTTATGATGTATGTCTATATAATGTTAATGGTTAATTTCTTCCTATATATTGAAGAGATAATCAAGAAATAGGAAAACAAACATAAAATAAAAGTTATTTGGAAGGTAATTTTGCAAACTTTATTTTAATTATGTCCTTCAACTAATTACTCCGCATAGGATAATACTTAGTAAAACTAAAATTTTATTTCAACAACTTACATAAAATCCAATATTAAAAACCGAAACTTGTTATTAAAATAAAATTTTAATTTTAATTGGAAAATATACCAAAAATACTTCCAATATTACACTTATATAATTTTATCCTCAACCGTATTCTTTTGCAAAATTTGTACATAATAATACTAAAGTGTATTTTTCCTTTTAATTTAAACATACAAGTTATTAACATTATGACCGTTTTAAATAAATAACTTACTATTCTAAATAAAGTTGCCAACAAAGGTTGAAAAATATAATAATGATTTATTTCTCTAAATTAAGTGATTTAGAGTTTAAATTCTTTTTCAATAAAATTTATTCCGTACTAATATCATCAATTAGGAAAAAATATACAATTTTTTAAAAGGAAATGCAAACTCATAAATACACTTTAGTTATTTATTTATATTAGAAATATTCATTATAAAAGAATCTTATTCTCCTATAAATAGCCAAATTTAATTAAATATGGAAGTGATGGTAAAGACAAAATAACCATATGTGGGAGGAACGGCTGCTGAAATCTCACATGGGTACGTGTAGGATCTAATCTAACACAAAATTACACATATACCTCCTCGCTATTATGCATGGTAGAAAACTCCAAGCAGATGCAGGTGAATTCAATAACAAACCCACAAGAATACCAGAAAAGGAAAGTGTATATTGTGTATGCAACAACAAGAGAGATAAATAAGATAAGATAAGGCACACACAACACAAGGTAGTGTATATTTGTAGTCGGTGAAACTGGAATGAGAGAGAGAAGAGGGAGGAAGCGCGTCCCAGAATGGAAAACCAAAGGAGTAGTTTGTCTGAGTGAATGATGAAAGCGATCTAACAATTGAGAGCACAATGTGTGTGATAGGACCAATGACTCCTCACACAAGTCCTAGCCTCTGTCGCAGTCACTATCATGTGCACAGATTTATTATTATATAGTATATAGTATAGTAGCATCAAACACAAGCTCGCCAACCACACTCACCACTTGCCACCAATTATTATAAAAATGACCTTGATTTCGTGTTTTCATAAACCAAATGCAGGGTTTTCTAGTCATCACTCAAGAGTATAAATTTTTTTGAGTCAATTATTTAAAATATATAATTTATTTTGAAAGAGTGAGATCTCAAGCACAACTGCTGAGAATTCATTTCCTATAAAAACTATAGGATGGGGAAAGAACTTTGTCTTTGAAAAAAGAAAATTTGTTGCACGTAGACCCCAATTATTTTCCAACCGTTCAAGAAATCCCATATTTAGAAACACCCAACTTAAAGGGTAAAAAAGGTGGTCTCGACCCCCAACCCATTTGCTTGATGACTTTACTCTCTTGGATTTCCATTTTTTTTTTTTCACTGGACCGAGGTTACTCTTTTGGATTTCTTTTTTCTTTTTCAGGTCACCTATTATTATTATTATTATTATTATTATTATTATTATTATTATTATTATTATTATTATTATTATTATCATCGAAAATACAGGTGTTATGGTATCTGTATGTCCATATTTTATTCTTCTATTACGTCAAAAACTAATATATTATAATTTCTTAATTCTATTGAATGAATGACAGAATTAAAAACAAACTGAACAATATAACTAAAAATAAAAATAATCAATTGTCATAGAAAAATTACACTAATCTTGGTTTTGAAAAAAATATTTTCTCTCTCTCTCTTTTTTCATAAATTATTTCTTTGTTGATAATGACAATTTCAATTGCATATCTCATGAAAATCATGTTAAATTAATTAAAATAGTAATTAGTAATAAACAAACAAAATAAAATATAGAAAGATGTGTAAGAATAAGTTGAAATAAAAAAAATTGGAGATAAATAGATAAAGTGATGAGAAGAAGCATAAGAGAAGGATGTGAGGGAGAAAAATGTGCTACTTATCCAATTGTAGTTTCAAAATTTATAAAAGAATAAAAATTTTATCAAAAACAGTTGCAACCCAAAAAAATCAAAAGGAAAAAAGAAACACTATAAACCCAAAAAAAAAACTGAATTGAAAAGATGAAACTAAAAAACATGAAATTGATCAACAAACAGAAAAATCGAGGCATAGATAAACAATCAGAAAACAACATCAACAAAAAGAAAAACTAATCACTTCAAGTGCCCTCTTCTCTTCAACTTCATGTGGGAACTCAGCATCACAGGGAAGAAAATAAAGATATTCGGCAACTTGATCAATCCCCAACCAATGATCTAGAACTGATCCCAATTCTGGAAGGAGATGAGAAAATTAAAATGAAAGTAAAGATAGAGAAGATTAGAGGAAGCGAGAAGAAACCCCACCAAGGGAAGAAACTATCTATAAACAAAATTTTGTAACTGCAATTGGATATGTTTGTGGTGGGCAATTGTAATTGGGTAATTTCCTAGTGAGTGAGTAGAAGTGAGAGAATGAGACAAAATTGACTAGATGAAAAATTATATTAAAGATTTTTTATTTTTTTTATTCTCTATTTGTACATAATTATTATTATTTTTGTTTTAAACATGTATCGACATTTGCAGGTAAAATGTACAAATAAAAGTCAAGATCAAGAATAGGGTACAACAACCTTTATCTATTATTATTATTATACACTTCAGGTTTTTCTTTTTTTACTCATATTTTTTTATTAAATTATTTTCGTTATCTATCACTTTCTTTTATTTTATTTTATTTCCTATATATCTATCTTCTTTTCACTCCAGTTATACACTCTCTTAAAAATGCCATGTAGGTTTAACATTTCCCGTGTTTCTTCTTTTACCTTTTTTGTTTATATTTGCCTTAAATCTTAAACTTCCGAGGGTAAAATAAACCTACTAAGAAAAAGAAAGAAAAAACAAAGAGGGATGTTGGGGGTAGAAAGAGAGAGAAATTGTGAAAGGGAAATGAGTCTGTCTGGGGTGTAGCAGTGTCTCATTGATAAGATGCAAAGAAAAAAAGATCTAAGGTGAGACGGGCTTTAACCTATACTGAACACTGAACTGCAGAGTCTCACTTTGTACTCCAATCTGCAATTTACTGGCTTTGTTCTCTTCTTTTCTTTACGTAGAATCAAGGTCCATTGCATCAAATCTTTGGACCACCACTCACTGAACCTCTACTTGTTCATGTATCCTGCACTCACTGGCTCTCATGATTCTTAACTTACTCTCGTGAGGGTTTGTATAACGGGATCTAAATCCTGGACCACGGTAGTTCTTCATCCATTATAAGCTCTTCAAGATATTATCAGCTTAGATACATTAATACTATGAATTAAAAAAAACATTTTGCATAAATACACAAAATTTACAAAGAGATATTAATATTTTATATATTTATTTGCATGACTATATCATTAAATGATCATCACGATTAAAAAAATGCTTGTAATCATAATGAAAAAAATTGAAATTTTGTCCTCAATGATATGACATAAAAATTAAATATTTTTCCTAACTCAGGTTAGAATTAGGGATGATAATGAGTAGATTTTAGATAAAGTCTTATAGTATCCATTCCACATTTAAAAATAATACTCATATCCGATTTCATATTCATGTTACTAGTAATTTTAATCTTCATTCTCGTTATTACTGGGTAACTAAATATTCATACTTACACCATTTTACTTATGTATAAGGTTAACAATAATAAATCAATAAAAAAATTCATTAAAACAATTACTATAATTATAGTAAAAATTCATTCTTAAATAATTCAAACATAACATTAAAAGTATACACATAATATTAAAAAAAAAGTAAACATAACATTAATCACTTCAAATTCAAGTCATGAATAAGTAAAATTATAAAGACAACCACTACTAAAAAAAGTATCTACTACGACGCGTCAACTACGTCGTCGATTGATAAAAAACCATTTTAAAAAGATATCGAAGTACAATATATAATAAATTTATTAATAACAAAAATGGTTTTCAAATAACCGTCCTAAAATTGTGATTTTAAAAGCGATTATTTGAAAAAACCGTCGTAATTAAATGTACAGCTGGTAACTTTTTTGTATTGTGATTTTTTAAAATTGTGATTTTTGCTTTCTCTCTCCGTCTGACAGCTAGTAGCTTTTTTTTGGAATTGTGACTTTCTCTCTCTCTCTCTCATTGGGCAGCGCTTCTTCCCTCTCTCCGCGCCTCTTTCTCTTCTCTCTTCGCTCTCTCCGTCTCTTTCTCTTCCCTCTCTATGTCTCTTTCACTTTCATTGCCTAATTCATTCGTCTATCCATATAAAATTAGAAAAAAAATGTCTCAAATACACCGTTCCAGTTATTGGAATTGAACGTGATTTCAAACCCTTCCACAACAACCGCACTCTGCTCGGCATGCGCTTCACCGCCCTCCAAGTTCGCCGCACCCACCCCTCCGTCGTCGCAACTCCCATGCCTGAGCTTCACCGGACCAAGAGCGATACTAGCTCCATGCTCGACGCCACTGAAGCCGTGGCACGCCACCATCGAGCCATGGATGTAAGAGCCAACTCCGCCATTTCAGGATCCGAGGCTAGCATTAAAAAGAAGAAGGGGAAGAAGAAGAAAACGAAAGCCATGAAGAGTAGCTCGGTTGTGAGTAGCGTCAACGAAACGAACTTGATTCTCGGCGACACCGTTTTGCCGAGAAGAAGTTAATACAAATTTTTTTTTGTATGCAATTAACTTTGGCATTTCAGGAGCATTTTAGAGCCCATTTGTTTTAACTTTTTTCATGAAAAATCACTTTTAAAATTTCTTAGTGTGTTTGTTTAGTTTTTTTAAAAAATAAACTAAAATTTATCTATATGATTATTTTCAGAAGCTACTTTGAGTATTAGCTGAAAATAAGTAAAAAATTATTAATACTTTTTTATAATAAAAAGTATATTTTATAATTATTGTAATGATAAAATAAATTATTAGTACTTTGATAGGCTTGGCTTTCAATTTTTCGATTTTTCTGTCAAACTGAAATAGTGTTCTTGTCACATATGAACTTGTGTATAAGCTGCCTATTTCATATCTTGATTTTGATATTTCATCATCAATATTTGGTGCCACAGTGTGTAGCTTCGAGGGGCTAGTGAGTTCCAAAATCTTAATGCATCTAACCATCAAACAGATAGTCATGCATGTGGATGAAACATCGTGATTGTTTATCACATGCGTGCACATTTTCTTTTTTATTAGTTTGCTGCTCTTTTAGATGGGGTCTGTACATTCTGGTTTTATCTAACCTTTTTTTTATTGATGGACTTTCAACAAGAACAGCTTCTTGGTGTTATTTAAACTTAAATAAAACAATTTTAAAATAAATATTTTTTTAAAAAGTATTTATATTATTAAGCATATAGAAGAATTTTCTTCTTAAAACAAACAAAAAACTATTTTTTATGCAATACTTTAGACAAACATATTGAGAAAACAAAGTTGCTTATTTTATTAACATAAGTATTTTTTTAAAATAAGTTTAAACAAATTGACTCTAATCTCTTCTTCTCATATTCAATTAACCAGCTTTTAACTAGCCATTCAAGCTTTGTATGCACCCTCAAGCAAGATTTTAACTGGCAGGCACAATGAGATTGTGGAGATTTCCAAAACCTTCAATTCATATTAATTGTGGATATCCATTCATTAGCTTGTAGGAGCCTCACAAGATAAAAGTAATCCTATACGTGTTTTTCTTGTTCTTCCAGCCCTATACATGGTACCATTCTGTATGCCTTTAACTAGCTAGCACATACTCATGCATGTGTATATGTTATTAACTTGTATTTGCACTAGGTTGTTAATTTTCTGATTAAGATAATATGCTTTAATTTCTCTCAATTAAGCTTTGTAATTAAATATACCATTGATTGCCCAGATAATAATTTAGTATGGTAGTTTTTTTTCTCCAAACATAGAAATCTAATTAATTATATGATCTATCTTGCAGCAAATAGATAATTCACTTATATATTTACCTTGTGTATATGAGTAGGCTATCGTGATGGATGGCCATTTGTAAAAGACAGAATTGGATGAATACTTCTATATATCTCTTTTTAAAGGTTTTTTTATCCTATGGATAAATGTTTGCATTTCTAACCAATTAATTGTTGACAAGAGCAGACCATAAACTGTATTTATAACGGGAGGAGGTGGATGGTCTAGAGCAAGAGAGACACCAAGGCACCAAGTCCTTGAGAAAGTCATAATATGTGATATCGATAAGGTAAGTGTCCATATAGAGACCGTGTGGCATATCCCTTGTTAACTGATTATGTAGATTTTAACTCAAACTAAACTTGTCTTCCATTCATGATCTGAGTTTAATATGCTTAATTAACCACAGACCATAGCTGGTTTGATCCGTGCGCATGTCTTTTCAATTCCTTCTTTTTTAGTTGGATTACAAACCATAAGATATACTTCCATTTTCTGAAGAAAAAAAAATCCTTTCTTAGTGGAATGAAAAGTTGCACATGAGTTCATATGTGGACAACCAATTAAAAAATTTGCTGACAATCCATGAGATCTTTCACTTTTATTACATTTCCTCTTGCAATCTTTTTTTTTAATGTATGAATTGAAATAATGTAGATGGACTGAATATGTTTTTTTTTATCTTCAGGTATGAACTAGAGATGTCTCCAAAGAAGTTTGATGTGATCCTTGGGGATGTTCCAGAACCTGATGAATCAAATTCATCAAGTTGTGTCCATCTCTACACAAAATCCTTTTATGAGATTGTTGTCAAACCTGAATGATAGATTCAGTTCATATGAATTTTTAAGATAATTATGATTATTAAATACATACTAATAGTTGAAACTGGTTGACAATGATTCAGCATATATTGTTATTTGTGGTAAACCTATTTATTGTACTACTCCATCTAAAATTTGGCACAACATTCAAAGGCGGTTATTAGCAAATAACCGTCTTTGATTTTAAAGTCTGACACACCTTTTAAAGACGGTTATTATCTAATAACCGTCTTTAAAACCTATTCTGACACACAGTTCAAAGACGGTTATTAGCAAATAATTGTCTTTGAATGTAAACTCTGACATAGCATACAAAGACGGCTATTAGCTAATAACCGTCTTTGAAAGGTTTCTACATTTAAAGATGGTTATTATAATAACCGTCGTAAAAACTAATTTCATTTTAATGACATTTTAAACAATGACGGTATCAACCGTCGTTAAATGCACTTATTAACCGTCGTAAAAAACCTTTTTTTTAGTAGTAAATATAGTCATTATTAAAGTTAATGTCCTAATCGTTTAACAAAAACTCTAATTAAAGGTATAGTATTTTTCAATCTATGATAATGATTGAATAATGATACTGTTAGAGATTAAAAGATTTAAAGTATTAATAAAAAAAATATAATTATTTTTATAGAAAATTTTATATATATATGTGTGTGTGTTTTTGTGTGATTTGTGCATGACTAAAAGGGTTGGATAGTACAATATTAGTATCCATCCACACTAGTCCTCAAGTAAATTTATAAATATATATCCATCTTATACTTAACCTCAATATTGTGAGTATTTACTTATTCGATTTGTGGATATTTTTACGAGTACTAAGAATATTTGGATATATTTTACTATCTTAATTAAAACGTTTTAAAAAATATCATTAATCTTGTTTAAAAGAATTTTGATTCTATATAATTTTGTAATTATGGCTTTAGTGCTATTCAAAGTCAAATCACAAATTTATTGGTCAATTAAACTTTAAAAGATAAGAGAAAATTAAACAATACTCCTTACAGGCACATCCAAAATAATCGTACATTTATTGGTATTGAATGCGGGTATATAACCAATAAATTTTCAGATTTAGTGTATTTGCAACCCATATTCCTGCAATTTTTTAAGGTATACACTACGAGTATCTTTGGCAAGAAATAATCTTTTTTCCGAATCAAATAGAATTATTATACATATGAAACAAAATTTATAATCTTTCGTTTAGACTATATTTGAATTAAAGTTTGAAAAATACTTTTATACACAAATTCTAATGTACAATAACGAATTCCCGTACACTAAATGAAAAATGTCACTTTTAAGGTACAATTACTTTTGGGCATCTAACTTTAATACAAATATGTATTTATTATAGTTAAATATTTTTAAAAATATTACATTATTAAATATGACTATTAATAGATGGTCTTTTTGTAATCTAGAACAACCTAGAGCAAACTTACTTTTATACTTTGCTAGAATAAAGGGAAGACATTGGAGAAATTACGAGAAATAAAAAAATTAAATAAAGAATATACTATTTAGATAGATAAAAATAAAAATAAGAATTTCTTTTCATCTATCTAGATAAAAAGAAGAGTAAAAGAATGAATACATTAGATAGAATTAATTTATAATTTAATAAAAATGATAATATCAATATTATATGAATTTTTATTATATTTTCCTCCCCTAATTATATTTCTCTTTTTATGTAATTCATCGAAAAGAAACAAAAAAATGTAATGATCTCATTTTGGAGGTGAGCTGTAACAACAAATCAATCAATATTATAGACGAAAGGGTATCGTTTTTCCTTACTCAAATAATGAGGTTTGCAGACTCATCAAGTTTAATCATTTTTCCATTCTGGTAGTAAAACGGAGTACAACTAAACTAAAACTTCGTTCTCATTATATTAAATTATTTGGAGCATACTTTTTGCTCAAAATATGTAAGATGACGCCGGTGATGACGAAAACTTGTATGCTTTAATTGATTTTTTTAGTTGTTTACCAAACCAGAAGGTCCAAAGAAGAAATGGACCATTATTTTAATGTCACATTATTTTTGCAACCTACGAGATAACAAAGTTTTATCATCAAACATTGAGTCTGATTCATTAACGAGTCAGAAGATGTTCCCTCTCAAACTCACAAGTCTAGAATAGTTGAACCCAACCAATCTATTAACCAATGAAACCTCTGCTCCACAAAAGTACATCCCCTCCTATTATTATATGATAAAACAAAAAAAACCTGTTTTTGCTTTTATAATTAACATTGTTACTAACCACACTAGTTAAAAAATTAAAAAAAAAATCTTTTTCTAAAAGACATAAATTATATTATTTATATTTTTTTATGATTTTTTAATAATATTTTTTTTGACACCTACAAATTAAAAATACTTAATTGATAATTTTATTATTTTTTATTTTTTTTTCTTATTAAATCATATCACCTATGTATCATATGTATATCAATCTTTCATTGTTTTTTTTCTCTCAAAATGTGAGCTATGATTATCAAAATATCTTTTTATAATTTTTCTTTTTATCTTTTTAATCAATGTCAAAGACACTAATTTATGTCCTCACTTTTCTGCTTTGTCGTAAAGGTGAAAACTGACATGGCTAGTTATAGCGTTAAACCCTCTCAAAACCCCTTTACCGTTATACCCTTTTGGTCGCTTGTTTTTTTTTTTTTTTTCACTCTCTCTCACTCCATGTATCAGTATCCTTTTGAAGCTTTAGACAAACAACCATAGGTCCCTCTCACCATAATGGCTTTGTCTGACTGCTTTTGGCCGAGAGAACTGATTCAAAGGACACCGTTGATTGAGACTATTCATCACCATCCGATGACATTTCCAAGACACCAGAAAATAAACCCATTTTGTATCTCTGATTCCCTACTCCTATATATCCATATAAAAAATACAAAAAACAAAATTCCCCGATTCATTATAGCTTTGATTTTTTTTTCTCATTTAGGCTTTGGCTAGATTTGTTGTCTCAACTTTTTTTTTGTCAAAGATAAACAACCCGGCATTATTTCCCTTCTAAGCAACCAAAGCTAGCATCTTTCCTTGGAAAAGTGTTTTTTTCAAAGACCAAAGAGAAATAAGGAACAAATTGACAACAACCATGTATATGTGATAGCAATACATCCCAAATCAAGAAACGAATAGGTGCTGTCATAAATATACCACAACCGCAGAAAAGCAATAAAATCAGAGTTATATAAGATCCTAAAATTTTAGTCAGAGCCCAGAATATCTAGTTAAAGATTTCGTCCGTTTGTTAGTTTGACTGACCCCAGACCAGTAGTAAGTTCCCAATTTGGATTTTCTCTTCTTTTTTTTTTCTTTTCTTTTATCCTTTTCTTTTTCACCTCAATAGTAAAGTTGTGGCCTTGTGTGACGAGGGGTCTGGGTTGGACATGGACACAATCTAACACTGCATCCTATTTTACATGCTAAGAAAAGAAAATAATAATTTTTTGGGGGTGAAACCCTGGAAGGGTAACAATAATAATATTACTTAGGGAGCAGATTACGATTATTTGAATGTAACTAGTACTTGGCGAGGCAGAAAATTCTCTATTTATAATAGGGATCATGAGGGTCTCATGAGACTGTGGAGCCCATTTTTCTGCAGCCAACCTTGAGAAGAGGGTCTTATCTCTTGTTGGAAACTTGATGATGCTGCAGCAGTTGCTAAATAACGTGAAGGCCCGGTTTGCCACTGTTGTTGATCAGCCACTGATAATGAAAGATCACTCCCAATTCGGCCTCCAATGCTGCTTCTGGGAAACTACATTTACAAATTTACAAATTAAATATAAATATAAATATAAATATTTATTATAAAAAAATGCTAACATGTGTTCTTAAAAAATTTAAAATGAAAATATTTTTATTGTAAGATAAAAAATTATACTGTTTCTCTATGTTATGATTTCTATAATAAATAATTTTTTCAATTAATTTATTAACCCATACTCAAAGGACATTGGTTAACGAGAAAAAAGAATTGTGCTTACAATTCTAATGCTAATGTGTTTCAATGATGGTAATAATAGTGGGTGGCTCGTGTTTCTATATTTTCTTATGTCTATTTAATGTGTGAGCTAAAGTAAAATTAATTGAGGAGGTACCCACATGAAAATTTGGTGGGTGAATGTGCGCAAAATTTTGAAGCATTTGAGACTCTCCTCCCGGAGACCTGTAGGGACCATATCTTTGTTGCATTTCATTGAAGGCTGGAGAATGAAGGTGGGTTTGACTTAGCATCCTCAGTGTTTCACTCTCCCCGTGCACATCCCTTCCATGTGTGTCCTTGTTGTTGCTTCTGTAACATGGTTTTGGGAGTATATTCACCAGCTGAATGGAAAAATTAATAAGCAGGAAATAAAAAGGAAGAATATTAGGAAACTTAAAAAGGAATGAACAAACCATCAAACAAAATACTACTACTACTACTAATAATAAATTATATTATAAAGTGTATGAAGTAAGAACCTTAGGCTTGATTCCCCCATTACGCCAATTAGACTCAGATGGCATGTGCTGATCATGGGTTACAGCATTTGGGGCTTGATTCCCCAACGCTTGATCGTTGCCAGGGTTTGAAGTTGAATTGCCCAAACTTAAATCCAGATTGTGATCTGGAGCGTTACCTGTGGATTCTGCTAATACGTATACATATACACATAAATTATATATGTGGATGTAATTAATAAAACATAAACACGAATTAATAGAAAAAAAAGTATATAGTTTTATGTAGTCCATCATCGCTTACCGGAATTGAGCTCATTGTCATAGATGCTGGGATCAAAATTTGTTACCGCCTCTTTGCCGTTGCATTTTATGGCAGCTTTGTCATAAGCCCTATGGTAAAAGTGTGGACCAAAATTAAAACCCTAAAGATGAATAATAATAGTTTATATTCTTTGATAGAGATGGGTAATCTAGTAATTGGAAGGTGAAAAAGAAATGACAATTAACAACGTGACCAAAACAAGATATGTTAATTACCTTGCAGCTTCGATCTCAGTGTCGAAGAGACCCAAATAAACGTACCTAATGAATCATAAGAATTAATCTCAGTCATGACAATTAAGAAAAATTTAGAATAGCAACAACAAATAGAAAATTCAAGAAAAAAGAAATAAAGATAAGAAAATAACACATACTTTTTCCCTAAAAATTGGCCCATTCGAGCCTCCCATCTTCCACACTTGTGCAAAGTGACACCTCGATACTTGGAACTCCCTCTCGGAAATCCAGTGCTTTGTCGGCGAAGCACGTGCACGAACTCTTCCTTGGTAAGATTGCTCATCTATTAACATTGCATTTAACAAAATCATGAGAGTACTTCAAGACAGAAAAAATAGCACTAACTGTAGGAGATAAGGTGATCCTATACGTATGAGGTGTGACTGTTCAAGATAAGATAAAACAAAATATAAATATTCACAAATTGATCACCTGCTTCAAGTCATCTTCATAATCTTCAATGTTGAAGTTAATGTCCGCCTCCACTCCTCGGAATTTAATAGCCGCTCTATCATATGCACTGCAAAGAGAGATGGAAAATACACAATTTTCTTTGAGCCTCACATTCCCCCACAACGAAATGTGATTTATAATATTTGATAATTAGATTAGGTTCAATTCAAGACATAGAAAAAGTTATATTACAAGCTTGGTATAATACTAGAGGAGGGGGGCAAGGGCTCACCGAGCAGCCGCATGTGCTGTGTCAAATCCACCTAGACAAATTTTACCCAGACAAAAACCATCAAGTCAGTCACCACAAAAAAAAAAAAAAAAAATCCCACCCACACTCTTTGTCTCTACCACCACATCACAGCCAAGACAAAAAAACACACAAAAAACCGTTTTAGCCGCTTAAAACAATATTTAGGAAAAATAACTGCCACAGTTTCACATTTCACACACATACACAATCATAATAGTTGACAATGAACTTACCTAGATACACTTGTTTTCCACAATCCCTGCAACACAAATAGAACCAGAAAAAAAAAAAAAACAAATCAAATTTTGATTGTCGAGAAGGAAAAAGAAACACAATTTTCATGAAATGGAAGGAAATTATTAATTACTAACCATATATGAGACTCCCAGCGACCCGTTCTTCTGTAGAAGGTGACTCCTCTATACTGAGAGCTCCTTGACCTCGGTCCTCGGCGACTCTTCTTCATAGGCTGAGAAACTTCCACTGATGATTTTCCGGTGCCAAGTGTTTCTGATTGGCAAAATTTCACACCTACCCAGTGAGCACGAGGGAACGTTGAGCTTACACCGGTTCCACCACCACCGGTTGCAACCGCCACGTCAGCATCTTCCACCGGAAAAAATTGTCTAGTCACAGGTGGATGGTCACTGTCCATGGACTCTTCTTCATTTTGGGTCACAGAGAACCCGAAAATCTTGCTGCTACGTTTCTTCATACTTCTTCCACCACCAACACCAACACCTTCTTCATCTTCTTCTTCCTCCTCGTACTCTTCTTCTGACCCGTCTCCGATGACTACTGCTGAAGAGCTTGAATTGGAAACAGATCCAACCCTTTTGCCTTTGTTGTTGTTGTTGTCATCATCTCCATCGAAGGAAGTTTTATTGAGGGAAGAACACCCTTCTTCGGATTCCTCGTCCTTGTTAATCCTCTGATCGGGTGAGTCGTTGAGATCCCACATTCTAACATTAACCGAACCTAGCAAGCAACCAACCCAGATGTCTGATTCCTCACTCCCACTTCAAAAGACCAAACCTTTATTTTGTTCTGTTTTGTTTTCTCTCCTCTTGTTTTTAATTTAACTCGGGTAGGATCGAGAGGAAGAAATTGAGAAACCAAGTTTGTGCTTTTGTTGTCGTGGTTTGAGAATAAAATAATGGGAGATGCGAGGTTGGGAATTGAGAGAAGGAAAAATCAAACCTAGGATGAGTGAAAGAGAGAGAGAGAAAGGGGTAGGTGTTGCAAAAATGTAGTAAAGGAGATGTTCAAAGATCTTTGTATTCCACAACTGCCCAATACAGCATAGACGAGGCCAGTTTGAGCAAGCTTAGACGAAGGCATCTCACCCTCTCCTTAACACCCCCTCTCTCTCTCTCACACCACTTGCTTCTCTCTTTACTTTTCAATGTGACTCATTATTTCCACTCTCTCTAAATTGTCCTTTTTTTTTGTCATTCGTCACTCGAAAAAACAAATATTTCTATTTATGTTTTAATTTTTATTTTTGTGTTTTTTTATCATGTCACAGTATTTATCGTTTTATCTTTTCTGAGAAATTAATTAATCATTTTTAATAAAATTCTATTTTTTTCAATTATGTGTTTTGAATTCATAAAACTTACCGTTGAAATCTTATTTGTTGAGAAATATCAAATCCCGTATGAGGGTCACTCCTTAAAATATAATTTATATATTTATTAGATAACTTCACTCAATGTAAATTAATAAATTAATTTTAAGATGAAATTTAATTTTATTTAAGAAAATTAAGACTAATATAATTTTAATTAACTATTTATTTGTGATTTTTTTTGTGTTTGATCCTTTCTTTCAATTTTTTTTCTTTTTTTACTGTTTTTTCCTCTCTATTTATTAGAGAGGGAGTCAGAGAGTTAAATACGAGTTGGGAAAATAGGGAAAGAAAGAACCATCTCTTTCTTAAACAACTTTCCCACGTTAACCAAATCGAAAAGCATCCCGGGGTTGTCTTTCTCCCTCGTGTTTCTGGCGCCTAATTACCCAGTAATGGAAATAGACAGCGCGAGGAGTCCTCAAGAAAGATAAATTACACAAAATTAGCTTTTGTTATTGTTAGCCTCTAAATTCTAATCGTTAATCATTTCGATGAGCAAAGCACCTCCAAGCGTTTTTATCTTTTTAGGATTATGACTACGTTTTACCATGTGCGGAGGACAAAATAGGAAAGTAATTAGGGGTGGTGGAGGAGGGTATTTTGGGGAATGAATTCCTTGAAATATTAAATAATTGTTAGTATCACACTTTTTTACACGTTGCTATTAACACACATTAGTTAAAAATTATAAAATTAAAAGAAAAAATCATTAAATGAAAAATAAATTCTACAAAAAAAAATAATTTTTAATTAATTTTAATCAATAATAAAAATACATTTAAAAAAACATGTTAAAAAGTGTATTTTAACATTTGTTTCTTATCTGCGACTCTACAGGAGCACAGTATGCAATGCAAATAAAGAAAGAGTGAAGGGGTTTGAGTTTGTGATAGGTTTTGGCATCAGAAAAGGAAATGAGAATAATAGTAGTAAACGGAAACTCTTTCTAGAAAAGTCCCATCCAAGAGTACGGGAAGAGGGCCACCTTTGCCTCTTTCGTTCTCGGAGCGACCAATGCCCTTCCTACGCTGTACCTTGTATTTATGACCCTTTCTTACACACTACTACCTCACTCTCCTCAAACTGCGCGTGTTATCCCCCACCCTCGCTCTAATCTTTGTTTTCCCTTCCAACAAAAATATATAAGAAATTCATCTTTCCGTGTGACATTTTCCTCAAAGACTTAAAATTTATTGAAAATTAATATTTTTAATAGGTTTTATTTCACATTAGATAATTTTTTTCTTGATTTATATTAAATGAGAAACAAAACATACAAAAATGGATAATTTTCAATTATTTGTAATCAATCATAAAAAAGAGTCTTTGAAGTAGAGTGTTAAAGAAAATGTGACTATTATTCTCAAAAGAAAAAGCATGCCCTGCATTCTAAAACATGTGTTCTATGTTATTTAAATAAATTATAAAGTATATTTCTCTGAAATTTAAAATTCATTTTTTTCAATCAATTAGTTTTTTTTTTTACTTTTTGTTTCATAATAGATTTCCTAGGATTTGAAATTATAATTTGTCTTGCCTTCTAAATCTAATATGTGTTATATAATAACATCATATTTAAACTAGATCATTTAACATCTGGATCAATGGGTCTCAAGTAGGTCGATTCAACAAAAACCAAAGAGTATATACACAATCCTTCCCCCACAAGCATTGATCTAGTATATATGGAGTCCAACTAGATCTAGTATGTACGCAATCCTTCCCCCACAAGCATTATGGTACATATAAGTTAAATATGTGTTGATTTCAATTTAAAGACGATCACAAGGTATCGAAGAATACACATTCCCTTAACCTCACATGTTGTAATGCAAAAAGATTAAATATATGTAAATCTTGACTCAAAAACGATCGCCGGATACAAAAGAGTATACAATCCTTCAATATCAAGTAATAGTAACATGACAAAGGATATAACATCGGAAAAGTACACTTTTCATTTTCATTTTTCTCAAGACAACTTTTTTTATCTTTGATCTTATTTATAAAATGGGTTATAATCAACAACTACCTCAAAAGGTTAAGATGGGATGGAATGGGGCGAAAAATAAAAGAGAATAAAAAAATAGATAAAGTGAGAAACCAATATACGTATAGTCAGTAATATAATAAAAAAATAGAAAGAAATAAAAAGAAAATGAAGTGAAATAAAATAAAAAAACTAAATGAGTGTATATTTATAAATTTTCTTGTAAAATCATGAACATAAAATGTTTAACTCATACAGAGCCTCATAGATATTCTTTGAAAAGATATTTAGAAGTTAAAGCATATATTTAAAACAAATTTTATTTCAATTGAGCCTAAAGCTCAAAAGAAGATTATATAGGAACTAAACGGGGAGTAAGGACTCTCCAAACATCGGAAATTAAAAGTTGACTTAAGTAGGAGAATGCTCCTATATCATCACTAGATTCAACCCGGCCCAAATCACATGCAATGTTTACCAAGACGTTTGCAAATCTATTCTTCCTTGTAAATATGTTCTCAATTCCTATAGGTGGGGAGCTGCCAAATTGCTTAAACAGGAGTTCATCTAAATGCACATCCAATGCCAACACAAAAATTTGTAGTAGCAGGCGTAATAGTGTAATAGAGTTCGCTTTGAACATACAAAATAAGCTCATGCATGTTAAATGTTCAAGCTTATAAATAATATAATTTACTTGAGATAACCCTAAGCCATAAAAGCGCTAGAGCCTTTTTTTTTTTATCATATATTATCATAGTTTATATGAAATTTTGATTAATTGATTAAATTAAACGGCTAAGAAAAGAGGTTAGATAAATTTTGAAGATAAAAAATTCAGATTTTGGGTAAATTTTACTATTTTAAATAAAAGAAGTTTTAAAATGATAAATCAATTCAGGTATAAAAATGAAAACATAAGCATTTTATGTATAAATTAACGAAATCAGATAAGTATAATAATTAAAAATTATAATATTAAATCAAGTAAAAATAAATAAACGACTTTTTTTTTTAAAAAAAAACTTACTATTTTATCAATCCAGTGTTAAGAGACTAATTTTTTGAAGTATTACAGTATATTCAATGAATTATGCTTTCTTAACACAAAGCTTTTCATGCGCAATGAAGTGGAATGGATCAAGTTTTCCTATTTTAAGAAAAATCAGTATAGCTCAAGTATTTTTTTAACAATTTTCTTCTTTTCCACAAGTATAACCCTCCACCAGTCCACCATCCCAATTATGGTACATATCAATTTCACGACAGTAAGCACGTACGTGCATTTGTCTCCTATTCATGAAATATAAATTTGATGACATTTGTTGCTAAAAACTTATGTGCATTAGTACTGGACATCAATGATATTCAACTATTCAGAGATGTAACAAAGAAAAAACTACAAAGAGTAGAGGTGAGAATAGGCTCGGGTCTTCGATATGGGCTTATGATCTAATTACTTACATCAAATCAGGTTAGACTTTTCTCAAGATAAATAAGGCTTAAACTTTTATAAAAATCTACTCAATTAAAAAGGTCAGATTTTAGATCATTTTAAAAAAAATTAGGTCTAATAATAAACCGATTTAAGTAAATATAAATTAAAATAATTTATTTAATATTATTATTATATTAAAATTGTCATAATATATCAAAATCATACACACTACTGAAAAAATTGACTATCAATGAGGGGTCACTTTCATGGACATCCATATTTTTTAAACACCTAACAGATACCTATGTTTTTAATCAATCGACTCTTATAAAACTTACTTTGCACTATTTTCATCTTTATCTCATGTTTTGAATATCGACAATTTTAATTTTTATAAATTATAGTTTGATTTAGATAGAATTTTTTTCAATAATTTATGAATCTATTATTCAATGTGAAGAAAAGTTGAATTTATATAAAAGATTTAATATAAAATAAATCTTTAAGTATGCTAACAAATTAAGATAGGCTTTCAAATAGGTCAAGTTAAACCTAAAACTAAATCCTATGACACATAATAAGTCAGACTTTCATCTTAAGTTTCTTATACATGTTAGGCCTATATTTAATCAAAGGCTTATTTGGTCAATGTAGCTTATTCTCACCCTTAATCCAAAGTACCAAATTAGTTTTTACTCTATATATGTGTGTAAGATATTTAGTGAAAGCATGAAAATTAATAAGAGTGGTGATTTTCTACATATAAAAATAAAAAAACAGAAAAGAAAGAGTGGTGATTTATTTTAATCAAATCTAATATACTCGTATCTAGTTTAAATGTAACATTTACCCATTTGACGAAGATACTTAATTAGATGCAATTTCATATGTAATTAGAGTATTACTTTAATATAGTTAGTATTGTTCTCTTGTCGTAATTAGAGTTTTACTTTAATAATATACATTAGCTTTTAATGAAATATTTTATTATGCATATAATCAAGATTAAACTTCAATTTTAATTGAAAAACAACATTAACAATACCCATAAAACTGTATTTAAGTTTCTAGCACCACATTTTATCTCATACAAAATACATGTCTTCCATGGGCATGCACACACGCATACATGTGTATTAAATACGATGACTGTTTGCATCAGAGAGTGAAAATAGTAAATGTAAATCATAAAATCATGAATAAATTGAACTATCCTCCTTAAAGATGCTACTGTTAAATTGTTTCCTCTCTTATGTTAAAATATACCATTTTAGTTCATTGAACTTAAGATTAATAAGGCCAATTACTTTTCCCTCTCTTAAGACATATGAGTATTACAGTGTCATCTCTTCTTATGTTAAAATATAGAGTTAATTATATTTCTCTCTTCAAAAAGATGTAAGTATTACATCGTCCTCCCATCTTAAGTTAAAATATATAATTTAGTTTATTTAATTTAACATCACTAAAGAATATACATCATAAGATTTTAATTAAATATATGTAAAATATTTTTAATTTACTAAATTATCGTTCACTGGCTTTATTAATATTTTTTAAAATATATAATTAAATTTAAAATAATTTATTATATTGAAAATTAAAAACAAAAAGCTGTGAGATAAATTTTATCTATAAGAAAAATGTTTTTGAAAAGAAAATTTACACGTGACATCTTCATAAGTTCTACAAATTAAATTCATTTTTTTAAAAAATTAAATTGATTTCTAATAGCTATGAAAACCTACGTGTAACATAAATTAATTTGATTGAAATATATTTTCTTTTAACATAGTTAATGTTATTATTATATAAATCAATTGACATAAGGAAAAAATTAAATAACATGAATTTTAATATCAAATCAAACTACACTAACAAAAAATACAATCTATAATATATAATTTAATCATCATTAACATTAATATATTTAAAATAATAATAAATAAATCTAAACTTAAAATTTATATAGAAAATACTATTTTTAGAAACAAATAATATAATTTTCATTCATATCTAAAAATTCTCATTTTCACACCTAATATATAATAATTATAAATTACCTTATATCCTTTTTTTAAAAGGGGTATGAAATGTTACAATTAAAAAATGAGATGAATAAAATCATAAATTTTTTAAAAGTGAATGACGAAAATTACATTTTAGCCTAAATAATTTTTATATAATTACAATTTTTAATAAATATTTTAAATTGTACTTTAAAATAAATTGTTTTTAAAATACGAATAATGGCTACGATTATGAGCACTTAGGTATCTAATGACTAACAGAAAATAACATGATATTAAAGTTACTATCCACATGAATATGAGTATGGGTATAAGAATTTTTTTTAAAGGACGAGTTTGAGATGGATACTATAGTATCCTACTTAAAGCCTATTTATTGGCATCCCTAATTATAAGAAATAAAATTTAACATTATAATATATTATACGAATGAAATATTAATCATAATTTAATCTTTTTTGTGTTTTATTTTAAATAAAACGAGTAATAATGTTAATTATATACTACAATTAATAACATAAATATTACTATACTTTATATACATGATTAATATGTAACACCAAATTCTTATTAATTTTATTTCATAATTCCTAAATCAAATTTTCATAATTTTTTAACGGTTAAAAATTTAATATATTTTATAGCATTGTCCTCAATATATTTCGTGCATAATATGCATATCTTTAATTTAGATTTTAATTTAAAAATATATAGTTAAAAAATTCATTTCATAAAATCATTGTCTATCAAATATATAATGAACTATATATCTATAATGGACAACAAAGATTAATAATTAAAATATTATAGTTTAATCGTTAATAATTTTTCATACAAAATTAATAAAATATTTATATATGTAAAATATTTTATAAAAATATTTATAAAAGATATTAACCCGTGCATGATACGAGTCAGACACTCTAGTAAGTATACATACGTACATTGGTATATGTCAATTTGTATATATTATATTAAATTTTGTGATAATTATAGTTTATTTAATAGTGTATTTTATTATAAATAGATTCATATATTTTTTTCATTTAAAATACATATATTAGCATTATATTTATTAAATTAAATAATATATTATATTTAATAAATATAATATATAATAATATAATTAAAATAAATATATATTATATTTAATAAATATAATAATTAATATTATATAAGAAACATATAGATTTATTTAATTATAAAATATTATATTGATAAAACCAATTAAATACTACGTTAGTACATATGCTTAATTTTCTTTTACTGATATGTATTGGACAATATTTTTTAATTTGAGGATTTAATTTTCTTTTAATTGGTTTTGTAAGTAATTTTTATTCATGCTAAGATATACGTTATTATAAAAAAGAAATTATTTCCTCTATACATTATAGATATATGTTAGGTAACATTGCAAAATTTTTATTTTTGATTTGGATTTTAAGTGTTATATATATATATATATATATATATATGATTTGATCGGTTATTAGCTTTTAATTGCATGTTTTTATTAAATTGAATTTTGGACCATTATTAATAGTACGTAAAAAAACTAAAAATTAGTCATTATTAACTTTTTTTTATTATGAGTTAAATTTTTGTCCTCCTAAATAATATTCCTAATTCCAACCCTAATTGAGCCTATGCTTGGTTAAGAAAGAGAGTTGTTAAATCTTCAAGTTCTGTTATTTTCATTGTAGGGAGTGATAAACAACTTTTTCTTTTTCTTTTGTACTCAAGAGTTGTTTCCCTTTGAGGTTTCTATCTAATAGATGAAGTTTCGTCCTACCTTCTAATAATCTTACATTTTATGTCATAAGTGAGCTTAAATAATTATTATTTTAAGAAGATATTTATAGAAAAAAGTTACATAAAACATAATTCAATCATTGTTAGTATATTGAACTACTAGGGTCAGTCTAATAGAAAGATATAGGTAGTATACATGAAATTATAGATTCTAATCTCAGTACGACCATTGAAAAAAAAATCCTTCTTATATCTTATCATTGTCCTTATACCATATGATAAATATTAGTTGAAAGTTCATTTGTTAAGTGAATACTTATTACTTCCATTAATTCCATAGCTATTGATATTTAAGGTTAATGCATTTTACTTAAAAAATATTTAATGAATGATAAATATTGTTATATGGACCAAAGTGTTCTTATTTAATATGCTATGAACAAATTTCCATTACTACCTCCTGAACATGGTGAATACTCCACAAGTTATTAGTAAGTACATGTTTTGGAATTGCGTTCGCTACCTCCAAACTCCGTTCAAATCAACAGATAACAAGGAGTGTCTTTTGCAAACATGCTTTTTAAGTCATAGATGTGCTCTTTAAATTGTATATTTCGCTTTTTCGTAATAACAAGTCATAATTAATTAATTTATCTTTTTATTTAATTTCATATAATTACTAAAATATTTATCCAATAAGAATATAATTGACAAAAAAATAAGGTAGACTTTGAATATCTAAAACATCAATTTTTTTATATAAAAAGTTAAAAAAACAACGTGATACAGCAAATCTGTTTATTAATGTGAACATAGCCACCTATGACTCCCAATTTATTTATGTTAGTTTAAATTACTAAGTTGTACTAATATTTTGTGGTATGATATATTCTTTAACACTAATTGCATTATTTCTGTAAAAAAATATTAATTGCATTATGTACAACTAATTTAATTCTTCTATAAAACTATAATGCCATAGTTGGTTGAAGAGATCCAAGAAGAAGAAAAATGATATTAGAGAAAATAAAGAAATTTGAATATATATATTTTTTGTTTCAATAAATAAAAGAAAATAAAATATGAATCTCTCATATATTTTTTTCTTTCCAACCATGAAAAGTAAATGGAAGGGAAAAAGAAATTGATATGAAATGATAAACTTGTTTGTTTATTTACTTACTCAAAATCATATTAAAAATGTATTAAAAAATATTTAACGTAATTATTTTTTACTTTTAAATAAACAAAAATATTTATCATTTTCCCTTTATTTACATAAAAAATAGATTTTTTTTTTAGTTTTCTTTCCAAATCCAACAAAGTCATTACTGATAATATGGTAAACTGAAGTACGCGCCAAGAGTTAATTGATTTATTTGTACATCAGAAATAAGGTTAAATTGATGTTTAATAATTCTTTTTCTTTTTCCGATAAAAAATAATTCTTTTCTTTTAACTATGTTGTTGTAAATTATGAAATAAAACATGAGATGTGTGTTTCAATTTCATTGTAGTAGGTCCGTGAGAACCAACCAAAAATGTAGGTTCGTGAGAGTGGGTCTAACATAATGCATTGATTTTTATTTTTTTTTCAGAACTAAATCAGATCATTTTATTCACAATAGTTTGGAAGATACAAGATGATATGTGATGATAAACTTTTGGGCTAGCATAGGATGTTCTCACTCTTGCTAAAAGGAGTGAGCGGCAACATTGGCTTGCATAAGAAGATTTTTACATTGAAACACGTGTATGTAACTCTGAGGTATGGGTAGAAACCATGTTGATATTATCTACAATCCCTTTGCAATTAGTTTAAAAAATTGACATGGGTGAGACCAAGGATGAAAGGTCCCGAGTTGTCTCTGCAGCAAGGCTCATGGGTATAGACAGCTGCATCAGTATTGCGCGGGGGAGCAACCCAATGGTTTTGGAAACGATGAGTTGACTCCCAGAGAATAGATTTGTCCACCTCCTTTGCTCGAAGCCAATCCATTGGAATCCTTATTCCCCCAAAGTTTATCGCTTCTAGCTCTCTAGAGTCCCAAAACAATAGCAACAAATAGGGACTATTGCTTCCCATCCATGGTTCGAAAAGCTTAAAGGAAGATAGTTGGAGCCGACAGACACCACAACATGAGTGAAACAATCGTCTTGTCCAGGTCCACCTCTCTCCACCAATCTTGAATACACTGACAAGCAAAGAATATATGGGAGCAATTTTCCAAGCCATTACACAGAATAGACAAGGTGAGGGACAGTCTACCCCTTTCTCCTTGATTTTGACTCAAGTTGGGAGGACATCCCTACAAATTCTTCAGATCAACAATTTAACTCTAGGAGGCGCATTGAGATTCTAGATGAGGTCCCAATCTCTAGCTGCATGGTACCTATTACAATCAGCTATAGCAGACCAATATAATCTGTGGGCACTCCTAATCGAGTATATACCATCCAACTCATGATCCCACACCCTATCATCCTTATCGACACAATCATAAAGAGGAGTTTAAAGTATTTGATCAACATTAGGATCCAAGAATATAATATGAATACAGAGATCATCTCACTCCTTAATATCAGGCTTCAACAAATCTTTAACAGCCAGGTCCTCCGATCCAGGCACAAACTGGGTAAGAAACCTGTCACCAGTAGCTCCTTTAATCCACGTTTCCTTCCACACATTGATAAGGGATTTATCACCAATCTTCCACCTAAGACCCTCCCTCAACACTATTCGGGAATTGCAAATGCTAAGCCAAGAATAAGACGGGTTAGGACCAATATCCGTGTCCAAAAATGCCCCTCTAAGGTAATATCTAGCTTTGAAAATGTGAGCCACCATAACTTTCGGGTTAGCCATGAAATGCCACCCTTGCTTTCCCAATAACGCGAAGTTGAATCCGTAGAAGTTTTTGAGCCCCATACCACCTAAAAATCTTGCTTGCCACAAACCTATTTGATACCTAGCTTTCAAGGGCTAGGGAACCTCCACTATGCGTTAGACCTTGAGAAAAGCTTTGGAGACTCGCGGAGAAGGAAGGACGCGAGTTCCGGGGGAACTGAGAGAAGAAGAAGAACTTGAGAGAAGGAGGAAGAAGCTTCTGGATATTATTTTCTATCCCATTCGTAGTTAGTTACAGCTTATTTATATGCTCGAGGAACCATATCTAACCGCAAGTGGTTACCCTAACTAACTAATCCACTTCTAACTACCCTTCCCGCCTAAGGATCATATGATCATCTTTTAGCCAAGCCCGTTCATCCTAACTGGTAAATGTCCCAGTGCTTAGGTAGCTGCTTCACTCTCCTCGAGTGTCATTGTTGCATGGCTTCGTGTTCCACGTTCATATCATCCCCCCGTTCTTCAGACAAAACCTTGTCCTCAAGGTTGTGGCGTTCCTTCAGTTGTTGCCAATCTTCCCACGAGGCGTCGTCGTGGGATAAACCTTCCCACTGCACCAGCACCATTCGTCGGGGCCCATCTTCTGAAGGAACTATCTTGGAGTCAAAGATTGTCAAGGGAGTTGCTGCTGGTTCATCACTAGCCATGGTAGGCAAAGGATCCGCGTTTGCTGTCGCGGGATCTCCCACAAAGGTCTTAAGTAATGAGACATGGAAGACAGGATGAATGCGACTGTGGCTGGGAAGCTTCAGACGATACGCAACCTTGCCTAACCTCTCCACCATCGCTAATGGGCCATAGTACCTCTTTGTCAGCTTCGAGTACGAGGTTTCAGAAGCTGAGATTTGGCGGTGTGGTCTGAGTTTGACCAAAACCCAGTCCCCAATATTGAACTCTTGAGGTCCTCTTCATGCATCTGTGGTCTGTTTCATCTTCTGTTGTGCTCTGAGCAGTTTCCGGCGAAGCAATTTTAAAACCTCGTCTCGTTGGCTGAGCATCTCATCCACCGTCTCGACTGACGACGTTCCCCCCAAATATTCCGAAATAGCTGGTGGTTTCTGACCGTAGATGATCTCGAACGGTGTTATCCCGGTACCTGAGTGGCATGAAGTGTTGTATGACCACTCAGCCCATAACAGGAATTGCCCCCATGACGATGGCTTGCGGTGAACGAAGGCCCGTAAGTACTGCTCCACAATCCTATTTGCAACCTCCGTTTAGACATCTATTTGTGGATGGTACGATGAACTGAGACGGAGCTTGGTGCCACTTAATTCAAATAGCTCCCTCCAAAATTTGCTCACGAACAATGGGTCCCTATCCGATATGATACTACGAGGCAAACCATGAAGACGAGTCACCATGGCTGTGAACAGCTCCGCCACCTTCCTTGCAGAGTGCTTAGTGGGTAACATGCCTAAATGAAGCCCCTTCAAAAAGCGATCCACTACTACGAAAATGCATGTATGGCCTTTATACGATGGTAACCCTACGATGAAGTCCATGCTCAAATCCTCCCATGGCCGATACGGTATCGGAAGGGGGCACAATAGCCCTGCTGGTTTGCGGTTGTCATACTTCGTAAGTTGACACGTGACACAAGCTGCAACGAAGGTACGTACATCGCTGCGCATGGAGTTCCACGTGAAGTTTTCTTGCAACTGCTGGAGTGTCTTCTGAATCCCATAGTGACCTCCCGTCGGCGTGTTGTGAAATTCCTCCATTAATAACGGGATGATGGAAGATCCCGTGGGGAGCCAAATGCGTTGCTTGTGAAGAATCAATCCATTCTCGAGTCTATATTCCGAGGCTATGGCTGGGTCTTTGTGGATTTTCTCTTGCAATGTCAAAAATTCCTGGTTTGTAGCTAGTTCATGCTTAAGGTCAGCAATGAAGGGGAACTGTGGCATCGAGAGTAAGTACAGGGAAGCCTTGGCTTCTTCTCCAGCAACCCTCGATAATGCATCTGCTACCCCATTCTCGCGTCTTGGTTGATACTGGATAGTATATTCGAATCCCAGCAATCAAATTAGATACCGATGCTGCTCCGATGTCTGTACTGCCTGAGTCATTAGGTCCTGTAAGCTCTGATGGTCAGTGAGAATCACAAAGGGGTGGCCTAACAAGTAATGATGCCATTTCTTAACGGCCGTCATGATGGCCACAAGTTCACGAATATATGTAGAAGATGCTCGAAGTTTGGGGCAAAACTCCTTACTGAAGAACGTTATGGGGTGGCCTGCCTGAGAGAGAACTACCCCGACGCCAATACCCGACGCGTCGGTCTCCACCACAAATGGAATGTCAAAGTTGGGTAGCGCAAGAACAAGTGTAGTGGAGATTGCTTTCTTTAAAGTGTTGAACGCTACAGTAGCCAACTCCGACCACCGGAACTGACCCTTGCACAACAACTGGGAAAGAGGCACGACAATCTTAGTGTAACCTTTAATAAACCTTCTGTAAAAACCCACCAACCCAAGAAAGCTTCTTAATGCTTTGACTGTTTGCGGTAGAGGCCATTCCTGAATCGCGTGCAGCTTTTCCGGCACTGGTTTGACGCCTCTGCCAGAGACTATGTGCCCCAAATACTCGAGTTGTGTCTGAGCAAACGTACATTTTGTACGTTTCAAAGAAAATTTCCCTGAGAGCAAGATCTGGAACGCGTTTTCCTGGTGAACCAGGTGGTCTGTCATCGTTTTGCTATATACGAGCACATCATCGAAGAAGACGATGATGAACTTGCGCAGGAAGGGCTAAAAAAGCTGATTCATGGTTGCTTGAAACGTAGAGGGTGCGTTACACAGTCCAAAGGGCATTACTCTAAACTCGTAATGCCCTTGATGCATGCGGAATGCAGTCTTGCTAATGTCTTCTTCCTTCATCAGAATTTGGTGGTATCCTTGCATCAAATCCAACTTGGAAAACCACTGTGCTCCGCCTAGTTCGTCCAAAAACTCATCTATGGTTGGTATAGGGAACCTATCTCGGATCATTATCGTGTTGAGGGCTCTGTAATCAACGCAAAACCGCCATGACCCGCCCTTCTTCACTAGCAGCACTGGAGACGAAAATGGACTGGCACTGGTGCGTATGAATCCCTTGTCCAGCATAGAGCTTATCTGGTCTTCGATTTCCTTCTTCTGATAATGGGGGTATCTGTATGGTCTCACGTTTACCGGTGTTGCTTCGGGTAGAATGTTAATGGCATGATCAGTGTCCCTCGAAGGTGGAAGATCCACTAATGGTTGGAATAACTGCGAATATCGGTCAATCAAATCCTCGATCTCCTGAGGTACTGGGATTATCTCCTGTTGTGGGGGTGTGCGTGGCTCTAATCGAATGCGGAACATCATACCGATTCCATCAGTGTGTATCATGCGACGTAACTGGGAAGAGGATATGGATTCCAGGGCTTGTTCATGCTCACCGTGTAGCTCCACCAGGTGGCCGGCGACCATAAATTTCATTGTCAGAGTGGTGTAATCCATTAATACGGGCCCCAACGTTTTTAACCATTGCACTCCCAAGACCAAATCAGCACCACAGATAGGTAAAACATGGAAGTCTATAACAAAGGGGTGTTGTTGAATAGTTACCTTGACATTGGAACACGTTTGCTGGCATTGAAGCTCATCACCATTGCCAACCGTGACCCTTAATGGAGAGGTCGTGTTCGTGGTGAGCCCTACCGTCATAACTACCCTATGATGCACAAAATTATGCGTGCTACCTCCATCTATCAATATACTCACAGGTTGCCCGCGAATGTATCCCTGCATGCGTAATATTTCTGGTACCACCTGTCCTGACAACGCATTAAAGCTCAGTTGTGCAGGTGGAGGGTCTGGCACGGGTTTCGGCAAGGTTAACTGTTGCTCGTGTGACTTTGATGCCGTGTCATTATCTTCCACAATGAGCAGGAAAAGGGAAGAAGAGCACTTATGTCCTTTCGAATATTTTTTGTCGCATTGGAAACACAGTCCCTTCTCTCGTTGTATCGCTAGTTCCTCCGGTGTGAGACGTTTGAAAGGAACGTTGGAAGAAGTAGTGCGCGTCGGTGTAGGTAACAGTGGAGGATTAGAGGATGACGTAGGCAATAGAGGTTGCCGGGAACCTGAGGAAGCACCAGCTGAAGTTCAAAATGTCTTTCGCGCATCATTTTGTTTTTCCTTGTGCAACCTGGCGTATGCCACTGCTTGACTCATCGAGACCGGTTGTAGTACTTGGACCTCTCGGCGAATCGCCGGTGTAAGGCCCGAAATGAAACAACTCAGGGCCATTGAAGAAGGTAATCCGATAATTCAATTTGCTAAAGTTTCAAATTCAGAAAGGTAGTTATTTACCGTTGTTCGCTGCTGCAATTTGCATAGTAATCCTGTTGGATCTTCGTATGTGGTTGATGCGAATCGTGAATGAAGAGCATGAAGAAATGCTGGCCACGATGATAACTGACCATTGCGGTGCATCCATTGAAACCACGCTAATGCCTGACCTTCCATATAGAATGATGCGATCGTGAGTCTTTCATGATCTGGTGTTGTGTGATGTTGGATCGAGTGGCCTTAGAATAATTAAGAAGATGGGTTGAATTAATTATTCCTAAACCTTTACTAATTAAAATATTACTCTTCTAAGGCTTTTACTAAATTGTTAAGAGAATAAGGAGTAGAAGAGAAACTTAACAGAAAGTAAAAGCGGAAATTAAATGCACAGCGGAAAGTAAAAGAGTGGGGAAGAAGAAAACAAACACACAAGAGTTTTTATACTGGTTCGGCAACAACCCGTGCCTACATCCAGTCCCCAAGCGACCTGCGGTCCTTGAGATTTCTTTCAACCTTGTAAAAATCCTTTTACAAGCAAAGATCCACAAGGGATGTACCCTCCCTTGCTCTCTTTGAACCTAGTGGATGTACCCTCTACTAGAACTGATCCACAAGAGATGTACCCTCTCTTGTTCTCAATCAAACCTAAGTAGATGTACCCTCTACTTGTACCATAAAGGATATACCCTCCAATGTGCTAAGACAAAGATCTCAGGCGGTTAAACCCTTGATACTTTGTGAATGGGGATACAAAAGAATTCTCAGGCGATTAGTCCTTTGAACACTTTTGTATAAGGAAAAGGGAAGAATCAAAAGAATTCTCAGACTGTGTCATTTTGAATTCTTTGACAAGGGAGAAGGGAGACACAAAAGAATTCAGGCGGTTAGTCCTTCGTTCTTTTGGAAAAGGGAGAAAAGAGACATAAAAAGAATTCAGGCGGTTAGTCCTTGACGAATTCTTTTTGGCAAAGGGAGAAGAGAATGAAAAGATGAATAGCACAAGTTTTCAAGGTTTGGATAACCAGAAAACTTCAGAAAGCTTTTGGTACAAAGAAGAAAAAGAAGTTCAAAGAGATTCAAGGCTTGTAAAGGATTGCATGAAATAAGTGTTCAAGATTGAATGAATTAATAAAAATGCAAAACAAAGCCTTGCTTTTATAGACTCTTCATGTCTGGTCAAGAAGACCATTTAGAAGAGTTATAACTTTTAGAAAAACTTAAAACCAATTTGAAAAAGTCAAAATCCTTTTGAAGAGTTACATCTTTTGATTTATTCAGAAACAATCACTGGTAATCAATTACCAAATCAGTGTAATCGATTACACAAGGCTTTTATGTGAAAGGATGTGACTCTTCACATTTGAATTTGAATTTCAACGTTCAAAGGCACTGGTAATCGATTACCAAAACATTGTAATCGATTATAGCTTTTTGAATTTAATTGGAACGTTGTAAATTCAATTTAAAAACTTTTTTCAAAACAATTTTGCTACTGGTAATCGATTACAACAATCTGGTAATCGATTATTAGAGAGTAAAAACTCTTTGGTAAACATGTTTTGAGAAAAATCATGTGCTACTCAATTTTTGAGAAAAACTTTTCATACTTATCTTGATTAAGCCTTCTCTTGATTCTTGAATCTTGAGTCTTGAATCTTGAATCTTGATTCTTGAGATCTTGAACCTTGAATCTTGATTCTTGACTCTAAACTTTCTTCTTGAGTCTTGAATTCTTCTTGATTCTTATCTTGAACTCTTGAATTGTTCTTGATTCACTTGAGTTGTTCTTTGATTGATCTTTGATTCACTTGAGTTGTTCTTTGATTGATCTTTGAGCTTTTTGTCATCACCTTTGTCATCATCTTTTGTTATCATCATTGTTATCATCAAAACACCTTTGAATCACCTTTGATTCACCATGAAGCTTTGCTTATACAATCTCCCCCTTTTTAATGATGACAACTTCTGAAACACACACATACTTTTTCCTAGTCGATCACTCACATAAATTCTCCCCCTTTGTTTTTGAATTTGTGCTTATCTTATAATTAAATTGATTACTCATGTGAGTTCTTGATTTAATCCCATTTCTCTCCCCCTTTGGCATCAACAAAAAGCCAAAGTGTGTATCAAAATTTAAGTATGCAAATATAACTAAACATTCAAACAACATTTATGAAAAACCATCAACCAAATCATGAAGCAAGAAGCAATAACCATGAAAACCATGAAGCAACAACCATGAATAGATTAATTATAAACTCCACATAGTCAAATAACATACTTAATATTGGTCCAAACATACCATGCAAATAAGGAAATAGTAAATTGTTCAAATACCATAATAATATAGCCAAAATACAAGGCTGAAAATCAAAGTAGTAATAATATTAAAATATAATTCTAAGATGATGGTGGCGGCGGTGGTGGAAGATCGAAGCTTGACCGAATGTAAGATACATCTTCTTCAACCTTTGTCATTCTTGACTCCATTTCATTGAAGCGCATATCCACTTGCAATTCCAAAGTATCAAACCTCTCACCAACAAAGGTTTGAAGACCATCAAACCTTTCCAAAATCTTCAAAAGAAGAGATGAATCTTCTCCCTCATGTCCTTCTTCACCAACATTTATAGTACCCTTCTTTACCCAAGAGCCATCATGCTCCTTAATATAACCAAAGGATGCTATGACTGAAGCGCCTATAAGGAATGATCTCTTGATTGGAACATAGGGTTCAGAATCAAGAGGGATGTTGAAGTGTTGAAGGAAAAGGGTAATAAGATGAGGATAAGGCAAAGGGGCATTCAATCGCAATGCCTTATGCATGCGATATCTATCAAGGTGTGCCCAATCAATTTGTAAACCTTTATGAAAGGTCCACATGACAATGAGATCTTCTTTAGAAACCTGAGCAAGGTTTGAAGATCTAGGGAGTAAGATGCGAACAATAAGGTAATGGAGGATGTGGCTTTCAAAAGCCAATGATCCGGCAAGAAGCCTTTCGGTCATATCCGCTTGGTTGTTGAAAACCAACCGGCGGGCATCATGCACAGAAAAATCGAATTTCCAATCATCAATTAGTGCACCCTCAAAAGGCACACCTTCACTAGGTAATTTTGTTAAATCATAAAATAAGGATTGGTCAATGAACTTCTTAATCCCATAAACTTCAGACATTAGGGTACCTTCATGGATTTCTAAATTAGAATAAAAAGCTTTGACTAAATAAGAATAAACAGGTAATTTCAAAGACATGAATGGAATAAGATTGAAGTTTTCAAATGCTTGAAGGCATTCAAAACTCTCATTTGAGAAGAAATGCATGTCTATGAATTTTGGGTCTATAATGGAACGAGAGGAAAAGAGGTTTGTGTACCGTATACGTTGTTCCTCTGATGAGAACAATGATCCAGAGGGAATGGAGGAAGGTATTGAGGTTTCCTGTGCCTCAGAATGCCGTTGACTTCGACTCAAAGTGCCTTTCCGCTTTTTCGATGGTTCCACCATTTGAGGAGTTTTTTTTGGGATTTCAATCGGTTCAAATGAAAGAGATTGAAAAAAGATGAAGTTTGGGCTTTGTGGGGAGTGATTTTGACAATAATTGAGTGAGATATGGCTGGAAGAAAAATTGGGGGCGAGGGTTTTCGAGAGAGAGAGGAGTTGCAGGTTTCAGAATTTGAAATTTGAATATATAGGTGCAGGGACACGTTGTAATCGATTACACAAATATGATAATCGATTATCAGAGAGCAACATTGCCAGAAATAACTGCTTGTAATCGATTACACTATTATGGTAATCGATTACCAGTGGTTATTTTAGCCAGAAAACAAAAACAAAAGGCTTTCTAGGAGAGAAGAAGTTTTTGAGTTATTATCAAAATATTTTTTATGAAAAATATATTTGAAGATACTTTATGAATAATTATCAATCATGTAATTCACATATCATGTCATGCAAAAACATTAAAACATGAAGATAATAAAAAAACAATCAAAACACAAGTAAGAGGAATATTGATTTTACTTAAATATATGAATGAATATTTCATGCAAATAAGATGAAATCAATCAAGCAAATATACTCATGATTTCAAACAATCAAAAGACACACAAATAAAGAATTGTTAGTCATCATAATCAAATTGTTTGAATAAAAATTTCAACTTTAAGAGAAATTTTAATAAGATAATGGTTTTGATATTACCTTTTTCAGGATTGAAGTGTCTAGATCTTCAAAGATAAGACTCATGCTTTTTCTCCTTGTTTTTTTATCCTTGAGAGATGTTCTCGTCACTTTCATAATCTTTGGTTAGAAGATTAATCTCCTTTTCTGAACCATCGGATGAATCATTGTCATCCCATGCAATGTATGCTTTCTTAGTTCTTCTTTCATCAAATATTTTCTTTTCACTTTTCTCCGACAATTCTTCATTTGATGGACAGTTGGCCTTGATGTGACCAATTTGGTTGCATTTGTAACACCTAAGGACTTGAGAATCATCTTGTGATTTTCTTCCGTTATTGAAATTCTGACGCTTGTCAATTCTTCTTTTCTTGATGTATTTTTGAAATTTCTTAACAAAGAAGGAAAAATCTTCTTCATCATTTGAATCTTCTTCTTCGTTTTCTTCTTGTATTGAAGATGAGGCTTTAAGGGCTATGCTTCTCTTCTTTTTGTCATTTTCTTCATTCTGATTGAGGCGTTGAAGTTCCATTTCGTGTTCCTGCAATTTACCAAATAAAGTGGCAAGAGACATGGAAGAAAGATCTTTACTTTCAGAAATAGCAGTTACCTTGGGCTGCCATTCCCTACTTAAACATCTTAAGACTTTATTAATTAAATCCTCATTAGGAAAGATTTTTCCTAAAGATGCAAGATGGTTTACTATATGTATAAATCTTTTTTGCAAACTATGGATATTTTCATTTGGGTTCATCCTAAATAATTCATATTCATGGGTAAGGGTATTTATTCTAGACCTTTTTACATCTGTGGTTCCTTCATGGGTTAACTGGAGAGTATCCCACATATCCTTGGCATTAGTACAATTTGACACTCTAAAGTACTCATCTATCCCAACTCATCTAGTGAATGCCTGTGAGCATTGCGACTTGTACCCCAACATAATGAGTTGAGCATTTTTTGGAGTTACTCCACCATAGAAGTTGGAATAGGTAGATGCTCATAGTGTAGTTTGTCACAGCTTGAGCCACCGACTTTATCATTATCTCTCTACCTTCCCGTGGCAAAACTTTCCCCTGCCACGACCTTAGCTTACTCCATAATCGCTCTTTTATGTGCCTAAAAGCAACCTTCTTGTTTCAGCCAATAAGAGCTAGGAGGCCTAGGTAATTACCTCTCATTAACCCCTATAATAGTGAGAATATTAGGCTTGGCACTCAGGTTCACATTGCAGATGAAAAATGCTTCAAACATCTGTAGATTTAAAGATTGTCCCAGAGCTAATTCATAGGTATTAAGAATCTTCCTGATACCGTCTCATTGAGGAGCAAAAACACAAATGAGGAGTAAGAAATTATCCATGAAAAAAATATGCAACCATAGGGGCACCTCGATAGATTTTAATCCCATTTATCTCCCCCTTTCTTTTAGCTTCCTTGACTAGAGATGATAGCCCATCTGCACATATAAGGATAAGGTGAGAGGGGGTTGCCTTGTCTCAACCCCTCCCCAACACAATAAGATCATAAGCATCTTCTTTGATGAACACTTGATAATGGACAAAAGTGATACAAAAAAAATCATCCATTTGACCCAAGTTTCAGCAAACCCTAGTTTCAACATCATTCGCTCCAAGTATTTCCAACTAACTCTATCATACGCTTTACTTAGGTCAATCTTCAAAATGATCTCTCCATTTATTTTTGCCCTGCACTTTGCATTTCATATGGTGGGATATTTCATTTTCTATCAAAGCATTATCTAAGATGTTCCACCCCTTAATGAAGGCTGACTGTTCCTCTAAGATGCACTTCCCATAAACTCCTTTAAGGTGATTAGTGAGCGCCTTTGAAAGTACTTTATAAATCACGTTGCACAAAGAGATCGATCGAAAATCCCTCATAGTTGTAGGCTGCTCACATTTTGGAATCAAGGCAATATTAGTTCCTTCTGATATTGAGCAAAGCTGAAGGATCCACGTGTCCTGTAGTTGCTTAAGGACACATGTCTGTCACTAAGGGAGCCTTGGATTAGTTAGTTAGTTAGTATCGTTTTCTATTGAGAAAAAGCTGTTAGGATTGGTTGTTAGTAACAACTTTATATTGCCAATTCGTTTTCCTGATGCATTCATTCCATTACTTGTAAAGCATTCTTCTCTATATCTTTGATCTAATTCAATAAAACTTCTCGAAACCTTTTCTCTTTCAAGGTTTCCTGTTCCTCTTAGTTCTTCGGTTAATCTTCTTCCCCTAGAACTATCTTTTCTCTTATCAATTGGCATCAACCTATACCTTCCCCCTGGTCAGCAATGGTGGAGAATACATGTTCAGCGACGACATTAAAGGAGGCTGAAGATCGAGTTGCATCTAGGCTGGAAACACGTCTCATCCATTTAGCGGGTAATATTCAGAAGGTGCTTGGAGATTCTTTGAAGGATTCACTGCAAGAACACGCAAGAACATAACGCTCATTCTCTGAGCTCAGGTCCAATCCCTCGCGGTGAACATTCTCTTAATCTTCAATACAATTGTGGCATTAGGTTAGCTCACATTGATTTTCCCAGATTCAATGGTGCAAAGGTTCATCAGTGGATTTATCAAGCTGAAAATTACTTTTCCATTGATCATACATCGAACGATTACAAGGTCAAGATTGCTATCATTAATGGCATACTGCATTCATGAAATCTGTTCATTTTTTTTTCACGTTAGTGATTGGTATGAATATACCCAATTGTTAATAGAAAGATTTGGTGAAGTTTTTGATGACCCTATGGCAGAGTTGATGAAAATATGACAAATTAGGTCTGTGGAGGAGTATCACGGGGCTTTCGATTGAATCATGTCACGTTTGTAATTATCGAATGACCATATTCTAAGCTGTTTTTTAGGTGGGTTAAAGAAGGAGATCCAGATGCTTGTCAGATGTTTCAACCAAATTTGTGAGAAGGGCCTTTACCTTAGCTAAAATGTACGAAGCTTCCAACTCCCAATCTATTACTTCTGCTATTTCTATCAAACGAAATAAGTCCACTACAAAAAACAAGTCCTTGTTGGGTGAAAAACCTGTGGATTCGGGTTCCACAAATAAAGGGGTAGAAAAGATTACCACTAGACCTAGTAGAAGATTAAGTCCCGCTTACATGGCGGAAAGGAGAGAAAAAGGTTTATGCTACTTCTATGATGAGGTTTTTTCTCCTGCCCATAGTCAGACATATAAGAAACTTCAACTACAAGTTCTGGAGATTGATGATGTTGACCCTACTCCTATAGAACTTGAAGAGGCAGTAATTCCTAGTGAGTCAGATGTTTTTGAACCTCAAATCTCAGTGAATGCTCTTACTGGTGTTGCAAATTTTAGAATAATGCGTGTGACTGGTTATCATAAGAAGAGGGCTTTGCACATACTTATTGACAGCAGAAGTACACATAACTTCCTAGGTATCAACTTGGCAAAGAAGTTGGGTTGTCCGATAACTTCCATGGATGTTGTGAATGTGGTGGTTGTAGATGGCACAAAGTTGCAGATTACTTCAGTCACCAACAACTTCTCTTGGACTCTTCAGCAAACAACTTTCAGCTCATATATGTTACTTATTTCCCTGGGTTGTTGTGACCTTGTTTTGGGAATTGAGTGGCTAGTTAAGTTGGGAAACATTACTTGGAACTTTGACAAGTTAACCATGGAATTTCATGTTCAGGGTAGAAGGCATGTTTTAAGAGGAGCAACTAATGGTGGTTTACAAACATCCAGGAAGCAACACTTACAAAAAACAATTTCTGATGGGGTTCATTTAGCGATGTTACAGCTATGCACTGAGGAGGAGTCTTTACTTCAGGCCTGACCACTCATGCAGATCAGCCTTCAGTTCCTCCTTCTATCCAACAGCTTTTGGATCACTTCAGTGATATTTTCCAAGAGCCTACCGAGTTACCACCATCTAGGGAACTACATGATCATAAGATACCATTGTTGGAAGGCACAAATCCAGTTAACAAGAGATCATACAGGTATGCCAAGCATAAAAAAGACATTATTGATGGCTTGATTTAGGAATACCTTAAGTCTGGCATAATTCAGCATAGTAGTAGTCCTTTTGCTAGTCTTGTTGTGTTGGTTGGGAAAAAGGATGGGTCATGGAGACTATGTGTTGATTATAGAGAGTTAAACAAGGCCACCATCAAGAACAAGTTTCCTATTCCTTTAGTAGATGATTTACTGGATGAGCTGCATGGTTCCCACATTTTTTCAAAAATTTATTTACGAGCTGGGTACAATCAATTAAGGATGGCTACTTGTGACATTCCTAAGACTGCATTCAGAACTCATGGTGGTCATTTTGAATACCTTGTCATGCCATTTGGCCTCACAAATGCTCCTGCAACCTTTCAAGACCTTATGAATGCTATTTTCAAACAATTCCTGAGAAATTTTTTGCTAGTTTTCTTTGATGATATTCTCATCTATAGCAAGTCTTTAGATGATCATGTCATACATCTACGACAGGTACTTTCTACTATGAGGGCTAATTCCTTATTTGCTAAGCATTCTAAATGCTACTTTGCTGTCCCTAAGGTGGAGTATTTGGGGTACTTTATAAGTGGAAAAGGGGTTGCCACAGATCCAGCTAAAATTGAGGCAATGATATCTTGGCCTCTGCCTCAAACATCAAAGCAACTGAGAGGATTTTTTGGTCTTGGCAGGTATTATCGAAGATTTGTTCCTAATTTTCGCATTGTGGCTAAACCATTGAATAAGATGCTACAAAAGGATAGTTTTGTTTGGTCTACTGCAACAAAATTAGCCTTCTAGCATTTAAAATAGTTGCTTTCTTCTACTCCGGTCTTAGCTCTTCCTAATTTTTCCAAGGAATTTGTGGGTGAAGTAGATGCCTCAGGCTTTGGTATAGGGGAAGTTTTAATGCAGGACTCTCATCCCATTGCTTACATTAGCAGGACACTAAACAAGTAGCAACAATCTCTATCTACCTATGAAAAAGAGCTTTTGGCAATGGTCTTTGCAGTTCAGAAATGGAGACATTATTTACTGCCTAATCATTTTGTTATCAAGACTGACCATAGTAGCTTGAAGTATATCCTGGAGCAGAAGCTTTCAACAGTGTTCCAACAAAAATGGTTGGTCAAGCTCATGGAGTTTGATTTCTCTATTGAGTATAGGCAAGGCAAGGAGAACATGGTAGCATATGCTCTTTCTAGAGTGGAGCCTGTGGAATGTCAGGCCCTTATCACTCGTCAGATCCAATTTGTTTTGCTTGAGAGAATTAAGCTCACTTGGTCCACTGATCCTCATCTTCAGAAGTTAATTTCTTATTTACAACATTCTGCTGCATCTCACAAACATTATTCTTGGCTCAATGATGAGCTCAAAAGGAAAGGGAAGTTGGTAATGGGTCAGGATCCTACACTCATACATGATTTACTTACTTGGCTCCATACCTCTGTTGTTGGGGGTCATTCTAGCCGAAATGCTACTTGGCAAAGGGTTAGGTCTGTCCTTTATTGGAAGGGATTGTTTAGAGATATTAAATTGTTTATACAGTAGTGTCTCACTTGTCAACAGTGCAAATATGATACTGCAGCTTCTCCTAGGCTTTTACATCCTTTACCAATCCCTGGCCATGTGTGGCAACATATTACAATGGGTTTCATCAAGGGCCTTCCTAATTCTGCTGGTAAACAGGTCATTTTCTTTGTGGTTGATAGACTCAGTAAAGCTGCTCATTTCATGTCCTTAACCCATCCATATACAACTGCTATAGTGGCTCAATCCTTCCTTGATCATGTTTTTAAGTTGCATGGATTTCCTGACACTATTACAAGTGACAGAGACACAATTTTCATTAGCCAATTCTGGCAGGAATTCATGAGTCTTCATGGCGTTCAGCTATAGTTTTCCACCTCTTATTACCCACAAACAGATGGGCAGACTGAGGTTGTTAATAGGTGTTTGGAGACTTATCTTCGGTGTATGTGTTCAGATATACCTCATCATTCGGTTTATTGGCTCTCTTTAGCTGAATGGTGGTACAACACCACCTTCCATACTTCTACCCAGGCTACTCCCTATGAAATTATATATAGCCAGCCTCCTCCCATTTCATTGCCTTAGCTTCTCGGTGAATCCAAGGTTGCTTTGGTGGATCAAAGCCTTAGCATGAGGGAGGAAATGCTTAGAATTCCGAAGTTTCATTTACAGTGAGCCCAAAATCGTATGAAGCAACTTGCTGATAAGCATAGATCTAAAAGACACTTTGTTGTTGGTGACCTTGTTTTTGTCAAGCTTCATTCTTACAGACAAGTTTCTGTTGCAGAGAGGGCCAATGCTAAGCTTAGTCCTAGATACCTTGGTCCCTTTCAAGTGGTTGATCATGTGGGTGTTGTTGCTTATAAGCTTGCTTTGCCTACTTCTTCTCGCATACACAATGTGTTTCATGTTTCCCAGTTGAAGAGACACGTCATTGCTGCTGATTCAAGTCCTGCACTTCCTGATTTTTCTGCTGAAAGTTCTAGTCTTAAAGAACCTGAGGCCATTTTGGATCAGATGATGGTTAGGAGAAGAGGTCAAGCTATGACCAAGGTTTTAGTCAAGTGGAAACATCACTTGCCTAAGGATTCCACATGGCAGTTCTACTATGATCTCAAGAAGAAGTTTCCTTCTTTTCATCCTTGAGGACAAGGATAGTTTTGAGGGGGTGGTGTCGCAACGTGCCCTTCGCGGGCGAGTGAGGGCGAGGCTCACGGGTGCGCTTTCCAAAGGAGGAAAGATGCGCGGAGTCGCCACCAACGTTTATTTGTGGAAAAACGTCGGAAAAACCGAAGGAAACCGGTCAAAAAGAAAATTCTAAGTTCGGGAGTTGTATTTACGCTTGAGGAAGGTATTAGCACCTCTCACGTTTGTCCCAAAGGAAAACAGTCTATTTTTTAGAATTGTGGAATTGTGTTATCTTAACTTTTATTTCTTTTTATATTTTGAGGTCGACAAAAGCGGGGCTTTTGCTCCTACGTACCCTCCTTTGGAGAGGAAATCAGACCTACATAGTTCTTTCTTATGCATGAATCAAGTGATTCTTTTTACTTGAGGAGTGGTCATTTTAAGGCGTTGGACCTTAAAAATGATCCCTTTTTACTTAGTAAGAAACTGACATGATAAACTTTCAAAAACCTATTTTTGTGGACGAGCTTGACTAGGCGAGTTGATTTTAGCCTTAATTTCACTTTAGTTATTAGTCAATTCAATTAAGAATGAGAAATCCCAAAGAGAAAACGTCCGATTGATTTTTCGCTTTATTTTACTAAAAGGACATTTTTTGATTATTATATTATTATTTTACCTCTTTTTTTATTTCCAACGTGGTTATGGTACGACCGAACGGTCGGAATTCATTTTAACCAAAATTAACGGATGATACGATTCAAATGTTCGGTGGAAATTTATTTTATTTTTAGATTAAGCGAGAAATGACTTAAATAAACGGCTTAAGCACGTCAAAAGGGGGTATAAAAAGTAGACGAAAACAAGAATAAAAATACATGCAACAAAATGTGGACCACCACGGAACAGCCCTAAGCAATAACATTCACGTGGCTCCGGAACAGGATGAGAATGGAGGATTGCCTTGAGGGTCCTCTCTTAGGCAATCATGGAACACAACTCCAAACTCGAAAATGGAGGACACATGAACGGCACTAAGCAATAACATTCACGTGGCTCCGGAACAGGATGAGAATGAAGGATTGCCTTGAGGGTCCTCTCTTAGGCAATCATGAAACTCAGCTCCAAACTCGAAAGTGGAGAACACATGAACAGACCTAAGCAATAACATTCATGTGGCTCCAGAAAAGGGTGAGAAAAGAGGATTGCCTTGAGGGTCCTCTCTTAGGAAATCATGGAACATAGCTCCAAACTCGAAAATGGAGGACACATGAATGACAACGCAATTCATTCATGTGGCTCCGGAAAAGGGTGAGAATGGAGGATTGCCTTGAGGGTTCTCTCTTAGGCAATCATGAAACTCAGCTCCAAACTCGAAAATGGAGGACACATGAATGACAACACAATTCATTCACGTGGCTCCGGAACAGGGTGAGAATGGAGGATTGCCTTGAGGGTCCTCTCTTTGGCAATCATGGAACACAGCTCCAAACTTGAAAATGGAGGACACATGAATGACAACACAATTCATTCACGTGGCTCCGGAATAGGGTGAGAATGGAGGATTGCCTTGAGGGTCCTCTCTTAGGCAATCATGGAACACAACTCCAAACTCGAAAATGGAGGACACATGAACAGCCCTAAGCAATAACATTCACGTGGCTCCGGAACAGGATGAGAATGGAGGATTGCCTTGAGGGTCCTCACTTAGGCAATCATGAAACACAGGTCCAAACTCGAAAGTGGAGGACACAGGAACAACCCTAAGCAATAACATTCATGTGGCTCCGGAAAAGGGTGAGAATGAAGGATTGCCTTGAGGGTCCTCACTTAGGCAATCATGAAACACAGCTCCAAACTCGAAAGTGGAGGACACATGAACAGCCCTAAGCAATAACATTCATGTGGCTCCGGAAAAGGATGAGAATGGAGGATTTCCTTGAGGGTCCTCACTTAGGCAATCATGCAACACAGCTCCAAACTCGAAAGTGGAGGACACATGAACAGCCCTAAGCAATAACATTCATGTGGCTCCGAAAAAGGGTGTTGGCGGGACCGAACGGTCCACCGGGTTTTTCCACCTAAAAGGATAACACGCTTTTTGCAAAGAAAAATAAATCATTCGCGAGAGCACCACATCTTAGAGAAACAATATACTTGTGCCAAGGGTAATCTTCCTTGTAACCGAGAATGAAGGGTAGGATGTCAACTTCTAGCTTTCAAACGAACACGCAGGGGAAACATCAGGCTAAGCTGAAAATAAATCACTCATAGTGTATAAAACTCACAAGGCAAGTGTTTTATCCTATTCCCAAACCATAACTGCACCAGGACTTCATTTTGCACACGATTTCCTATCGAATCAGAGATCACACGCACGATCACAGATCAATAGGATTTTCTCGAGGGTAGTGTTTTTTTTGGAGAGGAAACTGGGTGTTTCGTCTTTTCCTCTTCGTTCATGTGGGGTGGGATATTGCCAGTCAAGAATGATTCTGAGTGGCAATCTGGCTTTGAAGAATTTCTGTCCTCTTTTTTCATTGATCGAGAATTGCTTCTTTTCCCTTTTCACTTTATTTCGATCTTTGATCGGGAATCCTTCTTTCCTTTCTTCTGTTCTTTTCTTTATTTTCATTTTTCCTTTTTCTTTCTTTCCATTTCTTCCTTTTCTTTCTTTTCACTTTTCCTTCCCCATCCCTTTCTTCGGGAAATCGGGTTTAGCGTTCTATTCGCTCTCCCTTGAGGAGATTTCACTGTCCTTTGCTTCAGGGGAAAGGAGGAGGATTCCTTTGATAGGCCAAGGCTAAAAAAAGTCCAAGGTTGTGTTTCAATGGGGTCTTTTATCGTGGGAACCCAATCTTGATATCTAGAGCAAAAAAAATTTGGGTGTCAAGGTGTCGCTCTCGGCCCGAACTTCCGTATTATTCCATAAGGCACGCGTGACAATGATGATTTGAAAATAACGTGCAAAATTAGTCATGGCTACAGGTGGGCACTCAAGCATCCCGTTTATGGCATTGTGATACTACGGTTGGGAATTTATACAGGCAGACCCAACGTTTCCAAATTATGTTCTTTCATCAGTTCAATGCATTCATCCATCCTTATCTCGGTTCATTCCGGAAAATAAACTCTTAGCATCAGTCCCTTGTTTCCAGAAGATGCATTTGCTCTTTACGAATGATTTATACTTCTTAACTATAACATGTCGACCTTTGCGGTCTTTCTTTCTTTTTTCTTTTTTGTTTCATTTTATATACGCTCACTAAAACTATACACCTGTGGTCCTTTATGAGGAAAACCTTTCTTTGTACATCTATATTTTTATACATGACAAACTTTTTCTGTACATGCATTAGAGCTCTTCTCTTTACGTCACACAGTCTATATACAAACCCTATTCAAAGATTTTTTCATTTTTCCCAACACGCACTTATGGTTCACACAAAAGTTTCTTCATATACACTCGTTGCTCACACACACGAGAATTCCTTTCCACGCATCATTTACACACAAAGACCTTCTATACACATTTTCCTTTTACACATATATATAAATAAAAACCTTTTTCTTTTCTTTACGAACATGACTTTTATTCACAATGCTTCTTTCTTTTTATTAGGATTTTTGGTTCATTTTATTTTTAGGACGACGTTCCTAAATGAAAAAAAAACTCTACACGGTTCCGGAATTTCAACAAACATTATTGACAACAATGAAACAAGTACCGACGTAGCAACTCAAACAAAATATATGCACAAAACAAATGGCAATCGCAAAAACAAACATTAGTCCCTCAAGTCATAGAAACAAGATAATGTACGAATGATAAATGATGGAACATACGAATTTGGGGATCCCACGGTCATGTGGCCCTGCATGCCACCAGACCCTCGGGTCACGGTAACAAAAAGTGGGGTGGTCGACAAAAGCAGGGCTTTTGCTCCTATGTATCCTCAATTTGTGATGAGGAACTCAGACCTACGTAGTTCTTGATAACTGTGAGAGTAAAAAATAGTCTCGGTGTTTTCTTTACCAAAATGCGAACATGCTTTAGTAAAGAGACAAAAAACTTCCAACTGATCAGAGCATCAAATGTTTTTTGGATGAAAAATGATGTGTCTATCGGGGAAGGAGAGTATGCTGATGAAATTTTCTCATAACCGTAAATGAGATTTTGGATATTAGCATTTCGTTTCTAAACGACCATTTAGAGGAAGCACTGGGCCCAACAAAGATAGGAGAAAATCACTCAAAGTGTATCAATCTCACACAGGTAAGTGTTTTATCCTAATTCCGAACCATAGATATGTCATGACTTGATTTTGCAAATCATTTCCTATCAAATCAAAGATTACATGCGTGATCATGGATCAATAGGACTTTTTCTTGGGAATGGTTTGTTTTTTTCTTGGTGGGAAATTTGGCTTTGAGTGTTTCTTCCTTTTCCTTTTCTGTTTTTGTTTAGTGCGGGGCGAGAAAGTCGCTAGCGCACAGGATTTTGGTTGGCAATCAAAGGGAGAGGGCCACTTTGGGTCGTGGTTTCCTTTCTTTTTTTGTTTACTTGGTGACAATTCTGTATTGTTTAGATATTGTCTGGTCCAAAGACCTTTCTGCATATTTCTTTTGTTTTCTTCCGATCCTTGATCGAGAATTTTTCTTTCTTTCTTTCTTTTTTTTTTTTTGCTTTCTCCCACTCTTTCATTGGGAATTTTCTTTCTGTTTTGTGTCTTCTCCCTTTCTTGGATTGCGAATTTTCTTTTCTTTTTGTGTCTTCTTCCGAGGGCAAGGATTGACATTCTCACCTTGGGTCAAGGTTTATGATAAGTTGGGATTTTGGCTCAAGGCTTGTAGAACGGCTGGTCACGATATATGTCAGGGTTTGGCCAGCGGTTCGGGGATAAAGGGGATGTCCTACATTATTTCCATGATACACATGCAGCAATGATGATTAGGAAATTTTATGCAAAACTGGTCATGCATGCACCCATGTGGACACTCAAGCATCAAGTTTTTATGGTCATGTGACACTAGGGCTCAGGATTCATTTTCCCTACTTAAGTCAACCTAGTGTTTCCAAAATATGTTTTTTTTATCAATTCATGCATTCATCTGAGTCCATTTTGGGCGTTCGGGAAAATTTTCACAACACTCACCCTTCAAATGTATACACATTTTTTCAAAAACTGGTTATGATCAGTGAATTTTTCAAAGAAAAGCTGGAAGTTATCTCTTTTCACAAGCATGACGTTTTTTAGCTAGACAACTTTTATTTTTTATTTTCTATCTTTTTTTCTTCCTATTCTTTTCTTGCTCGCTCTTTTTTTTCATGAGGTATTTTGCTACCTAAACATACATATATTTTTGTGAGATATTTTGCTACATACATACGTGTCCAAGGTATCTTGTTCCCTAAACATACATATATATGTTTTGTGAGATATTTTTGCTATATACATGCATATCCAAGGTATCTTGCTACCTAAACATACATATATATGTTTTGTGAGATATTTTTGCTATATACATGCATATCCAAGGTATCTTGCTACCTAAACATACATATATATATTTTGTGAAGTATTTTTGCTACATACATGCATATCCAAGGTATCTTTCTACCTAAACATACATATATATATTTTTTGTGAGGTATGACTACCTTCCGAGCTTGTGCTTGTTTTATTTAAATTCCTAGGATCACAAGCAACTAGGTGTGTCCTGCTATGACTTGAGAAACATAAAGTGATCAAATAACAAGCAGAGATTTAAAAGGTACTAGGTTGCCTCCTAGTAGCGCTTCTTTAACGTCTTGAGCTGGACGCGTGATGGCTTGTCGGTCACGGACCTAGTACTGTGCTTACCTTTGGCTCTAGACTTTGGTCGCCTATTGGTTGGCCATGGGTCGTAAGCAAAGCTCTAACCTTTTCGTGGATGAGCTGAGGTGAACTCTAGAGGTGATGGCGGTGCGTCTGTTGCCCGCTGCTGGCCATCCCCAGGCTGCTGCGGTGTTTCGCCCTGCGCCCGCCTGGGGACGCAGTACTTCTTGATGAAAGCTCGATTAGTAGGGGGCCTGATGCCCTTGCTGGAGGTGGCAGGTACTCTGTAGAACTGACAGAGACCCGTAATTAGAGCTTGACAACTCCAAGACCCTGTTGGACTTCTTTGGGTCCACTGGGTGTCTTGCAGGCGAGATGAAATCAGAAATCAGTTGAGCGATGTGCATACTTACCTATGATGACGTGACCTTGCCAGGGGGAACGGGCACCCTGTAGGACTACAGAGGCCCGTAACCAGAGCTGGAAACCCCAGGGCCCTGTTGGACTTCTTCGGGTCCACTGGGTGTCTTTGTGGGTGTGATTCCTGCAAACAAATAGATGGTATCAGAAATCAGTTGAACCATCTGTATACTTACCTATGTCACGATGGCATGACCTCGCTGGGGGAACGGGCACCCTGTAGGACTGACAGAGGCCCGTAAGCAGAGCTGGAAACTCCAGGGCCCTGTTGGACTTCTTCGGGCCCACTGGACGACTTGTGGGCGCGATCCCTGCAAACAATAGATGACATCAGAAATCAATTGAACCATGTGCATACTTACCTATGTCATGATGGCACAGACCAACCGATACATCTGCAGGGGGAGATTGGCATTGTGGTCGCCGGGCAGAATGTTACTAAATAGCAACGTCATCCATATCCATGTAAAAGTGGTCATGTTGGTGCGCATGATCCACACTCGTCTTTTTGCAGCGACACGGGTGATATCTTGCCCCGATATGCATAGTAGATGCGTGATAGCCTCCCTCTCTGGATGTGCTCGCATAGTTGGTCGCCCTCTAATATCAGGGGGTGGCCCAGAAACTAATAAAAGGAAACTACTGGCCCCTTAACCGGGAACGCAAGTCTCGGTTAAGCATCTAAGGGCAAAGGACCTTATATTCTCTTAAGGTGTGGATATGAAACACACTGAAAACGAGGACGCGTAGCCTTCTAAAGGCGAGGGCGTGCAGCCCTCTGCAGGCGAGGATGTGCAGTCCTCTGATGGCGAGGACATACAGTCCTCTAAAGGTGATAGGTACTAGTACCTAAGGGTCCACCTTTATGAGAAAGCAAGAGATCGACTCATCGAGAGGGCCGGTCATCCAAAAAGATTGGACACGAGATGTAGGAAATCTATGCAGTTAACACGATTTTTAGGGATGCAGACGCATGCAACCTTTATTGTGAAACTTGGTAACGCTGACCTCATATGAAACAATGCAATGCAATGGAAAGTTGTACAATGTTCATGACATTCTTTCCCTATTTTGTGATTTTGATTTTGATTTAATCTTTTTGGAAAACACAGATTGACTGTCCTTTTGAAAAAGGTGATAATTCATGCAACCTTATCCTATCTTTTGCAAATCTCTCTGAGAACTCCCTCAGAGTGTATGTTCTGTTTGATTTAGTCACTTGACCATTTTGGAGTGATGGGAATGGAGCCGTTTGACGTTTAATCAATCTATTGAAATTCCAGGGCTTGTCTCCCTCATTCTTTTTCTTCGTTAAAAAACATCGACGGGTGAGAACTTTTGATCTGCCCCTATGTTCACTTGAGGCTCATGCACGATGCCACTCATTGCCCCAGTGTAAGGCTTTGAGGTACCAATTGTTATCTTTCGTCATGACCTTGTAGCTGGGAACCTATTGGGTGAAAACTTCTAATCTGCCTCTAGGCTCGCTTGAGGTTTTTGCATGGTGCCTTTCATTGCCCCAGTGTAAGGCTTTGAGGTACCAATTGTTATCTTTCGTCATGACCTTGTAGCTGGGAACCTATTGGGTGAAAACTTCTAATCTGCCCCTAGGCTCGCTTGAGGTTTATGCATAGTGCCTTTCATTGCCCCAGTGTAGGGCTTAGAGGTACCAATTGTTGTCTTGTTTTCACAACCTCGTAGTGAGGAAGAAGCAACTGATTCTTGCAAAAAGAATTTTCCAAGGACGAGAAATAGTTGAAGGATTTTTCAATTGATGGATTAAGTCAAATGACTCCTATGTAGAAGCAAGATGTTTTGATGTCTTGATGATGCTAAAGGATCAAGTGCTTCTAAGTTTCATTCAAGACAAGAATCCAAGAAAATCAAGATATATGATCAAGTTGATTTCTAGAATCTTTAGGAAGAAGTTTCCAAATTGAAAAGACAAAATGATGGAAGCTTGCTTGTGGGGCTTCTATGGAGGCTGGATCTTTGAGCTTCAATGGGGTCCTTTAATGGTGATTTTCCACCATGGAGATGCAGCGGAAGACAAAGGAAAGGAGGTGAGAGGAGGCGCCATCCATTAAGGAATAAGCCATGGAAGAAGGAGCTTCACCACCAAGATGAGCCTTGGATAAGAAGCTTGGAGAGGATGCTTCAATGGAGGAAAAGAAAGAGGGAGAGAAAGAGGGAGGGGGAGCACGAAATTGAAGGAAGAAAAAGGGAGAGAAGTTGAACTTTGAGTTGTGTCTCACAAGATTCTCATTCATCAAAGTTACAACAAGTGTTACACATGCTTCTTTCAACCTTCCTATGTATGTTGAACTCACTAGGATTGTTTACCACAGTTTTCAGAGTTCAATATTCACTTAGGATCAACATTTCAGCCAGCAATTCAATCACCAAAACTCAAATTCACAATAGACACAATCATAAAGAAACCTAAAAGTTCAAGAAAAGGTTCACAATCAAAGACTCTCTAAGAATTTTGCATGAACATGTTAAGGACTAATTAACATGAAAGATTTGACTCAAATCAAATAATAGGCTAAAAGAATTTCATACACTCATGAACAAATGAGTTAGACAAAGAAACAAGAAAATAAAATTCAGCACAACATAAGAAATCTTATGTGACAAGTTTCATGACTAGACATGACTTCTATGACAAAACTACAATAGGTGAACAAGTCACTCTAGATTTTTGAGGTTTTCTTCTACTTTAATATTTTTGTAAGAATTTTATGGTTTAGGTTTCAGCCACAAAAAATAACAAGACAAAACTCAAAGGAACCTAAACTCAACACAATTCATGGTTCAAGAACAAGAACAAGAAATTTGAACCATAAAAAATCAAATCTAACTTCTATAGCAAGTTTAATCGGTGGAAACTCTAAAGAATCATGTTAATAACATTTAGAACAAGACATGTGAGGAGATACATGGAGAAAAATGAAGAAACAACAATGGAAGAGAAGGTAAAGAAAAAAAATTAATGGAGGTTTAAGGTGCACCTACTTGAAGCTCTTGTGCTCTGATTACCACTTGATGGAAGCTTGCTTGTGGGGCTTCTATGGAGGCTGGATCTTTGAGCTTCAATGGGGTCCTTTAATGGTGATTTTCCACCATGGAGATGCAGTGGAAGACAAAGGAAAGGAGGTGAGAAGAGGCGCCATCCATTAAGGAATAAGCCATGGAAGAAGGAGCTTCACCACCAAGATGAGCCTTGGATAAGAAGCTTGGAGAGGATGCTTCAATGGAGGAAAAGAAAGAGGGAGAGAAAGAGGGAGGGGGAGCACGAAATTGAAGGAAGAAAAAGGGAGAGAAGTTGAACTTTGAGTTGTGTCTCACAAGACTCTCATTCATCAAAGTTACAACAAGTGTTACACATGCTTCTATTTATAGACTAGGTAGCTTCCTTGAGAAGCTTTCTTGAGAAAACTTCCTTGAGAAGCTTCTTTGAGAAAACTTTCTTGAAAAGCTAGAGCTTAGCTACACACACCCCTCTCATAACTAAGCTCACCTCCTTGAGAAGCTTCCTTAAGAAGATTCCTAAAGAAGCTAGAGCTTAGCTACACATACCTCTCTAATAGACTAGGTAGCTTCCTTACTACAAAGACTACTCAAAATGCCCCGAAATACAAGGCTAAAACCCTATACTACTAGAATGGCCAAAATACAAGGCCCAAACGAAGGAAAAACCTATTCTAATATTTACAAAGATAAGCGGGCTTATACTTAGCCCATGGGCTCGAAATCTACCCTAAGGCTCAAGAGAACCCTAGGGCCATCCCTTGGATCTCTAGCCTAATCTACTTGGAGTCTTCTACCCAATGCCCTTGCGAGATAGGATTGCATCACAAAAGGTTTGACCAAAGAATTCTATCATTTGAAATTGAGATTTGCTCTCTGGTAATCGATTACCAGCAGTTGAAAATGTTTTAATTCAAATTTTTAAAATCTGTAATCGATTACACAAGTCTTGTAATTGATTACCAGAGGGGATTTTCAGAATATAGTTCCTAAGAGTCACATGTATTCAAATGGTTTATGAATGGCCATCAAAGGTCTATTTATATGTGACTTGGAAACACGAATTTAAAGAGAGTTTTCATTGCCAAAAAGTTTTATCCTCTCAAAAGATTAAGAGTTTTTCTGAACTGAAATGTTTTATCCTCTCAAAAAGATTCCTTGGTCAACCACTTGCATATTCAATAAGGAATTTTGATTGATCTTCATTGTACAATCTATCTCTTTTAAGAGAGATTTCTTCTTCTCTTCTTCTTATTTCTGAAAAGGGATTAAGAGACCATGGGTCTCTTGTTGTAGGGGATTCTTGAACACAAGGGAAGGGTTGTCCCTGTGTGCATTGTTAATCCGAAAAGAGAGAGTGAAAGTTTAATTGGGGAATAATCTTCGTATCTTAATTCAACCCCCCTTTTTCTTAAGGTAACTAAGGCCATTTGTCCAACATCCTATTCTTGATAACTCACTTCTCTCTAAAAAGACAAACTTTCCGGAATGAGGTCCCATGAACATCTTGAAAACACAGTCAATCAAATGCCTTTTTTTTTTATTTTGAAACTTATTTGTTTTGAACTTTACACGTTGTTTTACGGCAGCCCCACCAACGTGCAAGACGAGTAATCTCTGATTGAATGGTCTTGGAAGTCCAAACTCAGAAGCACAAGTCGCTTGAGCAAACAGACCAATGGGTTGCACCCACTTCCGATGAAAGTCGAAAATCCTGATGAGTCATCAGAGACATCTAACAACAGCTTTCAAAAGTGCCCCATGTGTGGCACCTCTTGTCAATGTCAGGATTTACATGCGATTCTCCTCAAATTTCAGCCAGCCCGCATCAATTAGACCTTGCACCTTACGCTTCAGGCCCCTATAATGCTCAATGGAATGCCCCGGGGCTTCTCCATGACAAGCACACGTTCCGTTCGAGTCGTATTCTCGGAGAAATGGAGGTTGATGAACCTTGGTTGGGGTTATGGCTACCATTGAATTATCAAATAGATATGGGAGCAAGTCAGCATAGGACACTGGAATTGGGATGAATTCTACAGGCTTTCTCGCTGCAAAATTCATTTCTTGGTTGGTGCTCTTGGTTTGTGCTAAAGGTGATGTTCGTCATTGGAAGTGCGGACGACAAACTTTGTGGATATTTTAGGGATGGCCTTTGTGGATAACTGGGCGGTGGGTAAGGAGAAGGTTGGTTATTGGCTGAGTAATGACATCGTTGGGTTGGTGGGAAACTTGGCTGTATAGGAATGGCAGTCACAGCACGGGCTTCTCCTTCATCCTCACCCTCTTTATTTGCCCCAACTTTTTTTTTTCACATTTATCAAAGCAAGATGATCAGATTTGCCTCTTTTCAGACCCACTTTGATCCTTTCGTTGGTGAAGACCATATCATCAAAGCTTGAAGGTGTGTAGCCCACCATCTTTTCATAGTAGAATACTGGTAATGCGTCTACTATTATTGTCATCATTGTTTTTCTCTGTCATTGAGGTGCTACTTGAGCTGCCAAGTCTCTCCACCTTTGGGCGTATCCTTTGAAAGATCCGTGCCCTCTTTTTGCACATGTTCTGTAGTTGCATCCTATCCGAAGCCATTATACTGACACTGCCTGACGAAGGCAACCACTAAGTCCTTCCAAGAATGGACTTGGGAAGGTTCCAAGTTAGTGTACCAGGTAACAGCTACCCCAGTAAGACTTTCTTGGAAGGAATGTATCAGCAATTCCTCATCTTTTGCGTATGCCCCCATCTTCCGATAATACATCTTTAGATGGTTCTTGGGGCAAGTAGTCCCCTTGTATTTGTCAAAGTCCAACACCTTGAACTTGGGAGGGGTGATGATATTGGGTACTAGGAACAACTCTTCTAGGTTAGCAAAGGCATAATCTTCACTTCCTTCAATGGCCCTGAGCCTTTCCTCTAGATGATCCAACTTTCCCATTTCTGCCATAGCATGAGGGTTTTTACTTGTTGTGGAATGCAAGAGGTGTAGTTGTGGGTGATACTGAGGGCCTTCCGAAGTGTTTTGTAGGGGTATACCACCAACTGCTTGCCCTTCAGTGGCATATCCAAGGCAAGGCTCGAAGTCGGCTAAATTGTGATGGGGAATTTCATATGTCTCCCCCACGGCTTAAGAGACATGTGCATGATCAGCTTGGGGTTGCTGGCTCTCAATGGGTATAGGAGTGGAGTTATTGACATTCTTATTGGGAGTGTACGCCACATTGGGTGGCGTATAGTTGGGAGGCAGGCCATATGGCGGGAAGGCGTGCTCGTTTTGAATTTGCACATCATGGGGGCCGCCCGTACTTCCCAAATCTTTGCCTACCATAGCTGAGGTTGGATGATTCATTTGGTTGAGGCCAGATGGGGGCATCGGGTTCACCTTAGCAACAGTGCTGGTAGCGGCAATTGTAACCGCATTGGCTTCCATTATCTTCCTCTTGCTCATCATGGCCATCATCGTGGCCATTCGCTCTTTCATGGCCTCCATGTCGGCCTTCATCTTCTCTTGTATCTCCTCTACTTCACCCATTACTCTAGCTCTAGCACAGGTTCGGTGAGGGCACCGTAAAGCATGCTTTTTTTTTTCTTTTTTATAACAATGATTAGGTTCTCTTTTTCTTTTCAAGGAAAGAATGCAATGAGCAATGCAACCAATGAACAACATGGATGTATGCGAATGATGCACAATTGAAGTATTGCAAATTTTTACACAGGATATGGGGTTGAATCAATTTAGATTTTCAACATGGTCCATGACATCTCCGTCAAGGTGAAACTGGAAGTAACACGGACATCAACAGCCCTAAATGTGTTTGGCAGTAGACGAAGGAGCGATGTAACACGATCCATCTTTTGCCCCAATTTTTTGCAAGATGGTTACTTCCATACTTCAACTTGACTCGATGAACCTTTTCGTAAAAGCACAAGCTTGGTTCAACCCCATAACCCAGAGAATGGCAATTTCGATCGCCAATACTTCAACAACATTTCATAGGGATGAAAGACTCGAGAATACGTTTGCTATGCATGGAAAATGTAATTATGAGATTGAGATGCCCGAAGAGACATCCTTTCTTAATTAACCACGCATTAGGTACCATGCTCAATCATTTTGTTGTGTTATTTGTGTTTTTTTTTTAATTTTAGAAATGGGTTTATGATCCCAACATGGTTGGCTTATGGTACCTAACACATGCAACTAAGAATTCATCATGAATTTTCATGCTTCCCTTTTTTGTTTTTGTCTTGCAAGGGAAAACGCAAGGGTCACGCATGAGCAAACATGAAAACAATTAGTATGCAATTTGTAGAAAAAAAGTTTGTTGAACACATATGCAAGATGATGCAATGACTCATGCAAAATGTGATGCTGGAATATGATAACGGACAAATGCAGGAACGATATGTTCATTATAATGCTGAAGAGATGTTTATGCGGTGCATGATATGAATGCATTTACGGACACGAGAGCCTGGAAAATTATCTCTCCTTATTGCGCATTTGGGGGCACAATGCCCCATGTGTGCAGTTAAGAAGACGATATGGATCTTCCGACTTCCCACGACAACAGACGAGACCCACATACAATGCATGTGTGATGACATGATGCAGATGCGCAAAAGCGCAACAGGGGGATTTACACAGCATGGCAATATCCTCAAATAATTGAGATTTGCTGAATCTTGAAATCCTCGCACATTTCCTGCATCATTTTGTTGTTCAGATTGGTGCCATTGTCAGTAATGATCTTCCTAGGGAGTCCGTATCGACAAATCAGCTCCCTCTTGATGAATCTGACTACCACACTTCTCGTGACATTAGTATAAGTAGCTGCTTCGACCCATTTGGTGAAGTAGTCTATCGCCACAAGAATGAAGCGGTGACCATTCGAAGCTTTGGGTTCGATGGCCCCAACGACATCTATCCCCCACATGGAAAAAGGCCAAGGGGCGAACATAACATTCAGAGGATGTGGCGGAACATTGACATTGTCTGCGTATGCCTGACATTTATGACATTTCCTTACATGGGCGCAACAATCACTCTCCATGGTGAGCCAGTAATAACCGGCCCTAAGGATCTTCCTGGCCATAGCATGCCCATTGGCATGGGTCCCAAATGAACCCTCGTGGATTTCCTCAATCATGAAGTTCGTCTCTTTGGCGTCCACGCATCGTAGGAGGGTCATGTCGTGGTTTCGTTTGTACAGGATGGTACCACTTACAAAGAAACCAGTAGCCAATCTCCTCAACATCCTTTTGTCATCGTCAGAAATCCCTGGGGGGTATTCTTTGTTCTCGACATATTGTTTGATGTCGAAGTACCACGGTTTCCCATCCCGCTCTTCCTCTATTGTGTAACAATACGCTGGCCTGCCCTGAGATCTGAATTCGATGTACGGCAGATCCCCGTGTGGGGCAAGTTGAAACATGGATGCCAGGGTGGCTAATGCATCGACCATTTGATTCTCTTCCCGAGGTATGTGGTGGAAAGAAATGTCATCAAAGAACTCGGCTAACCTCAAGATGTGAGTTTGATAGGGTATCAACTTCAGATCCCTAGTTTCCCATTCTCCTTTCAACTGGCGTATTACCAAAGTCGAGTCTCCATACACTTTGAGTAGTTTTACATCAAAATCAATTGCCGCCTGAACCCCGAGGGCGCATGCTTCGTACTCGGCCATATTGTTGGTACAATCAAAACCTAGCCTAGCTGTGAAAGGAATACACTGATCATCCAGGGATACAAGGACTGCCCCTACTCCATGGCCCAAAGCATTAGATGCCCCATCGAAGCAAACAATCCATTTGTCTATGTCTTCGTGCGTCCGCTTCTCTTCGAACAGGGCCATGATATCTTCATCTGGGAACTCAGGGTGCATCGGCCGATAATCCTGGAGGGGTTGCTGGGCCAAATAATCTGCCAAGGCGCTTCCCTTTACCGCCTTTTGGGTGACGTACACGATATCAAATTCAGATAGTAGTACCTGCCACCTAGCGATTCATCCCGTGAGGGCCGGTTTCTCAAAGATGTATTTCACGGGATCAATTTTTGAAATATGCCATGTGGTATGGATAAGCATGTACTGCCTAAGCCGATGTGATGCCCATACCAGAGCACAACACGTCCTTTCCAGCATTTAGTAATTCTTCTCACATGCGGTAAACTTCTTGCTTAGATAGTAAATGGCTTGTTCCTTTTTCCCAGAATCATCGTGCTGACCCAACACGCACCCCATAGACTCGTCCAACACAGTCATGTACAGGAAAAGAGGTCTTCCTGTTACAGGTGGCATGAGCACCGGAGGGTTTGCGAGACTCTGTCTGATCTTCTCGAAGGCCTCTTGGCATTCGCCGTTCCACAGGACCGCCTGGTTCTTACGCAATAGCTTGAAAATGGGCTCACATGTAGGGGTGAGTTGCGAGATAAATCTCGCGATATAATTCAACCTGCCCAAGAAACCTCAAACCCGCCTGGTTCCGGCATTTCAAGGATGGCCTTCACTTTCTCGGGATCTATCTCTATCCCTTTCTGACTTACGATAAATCCCAGCAACTTCCCCGACTTTACCCCCAAGGTGCACTTGGTTGGGTTTAACTTCAGTTGGTATTTTCGCAACCTTCCAAACAGCTTACGTAGATTGACGAGGTGTTCATCCTCAGTCCGAGATTTGATAATCATGTCATCTACGTAGACCTCTATTTCCTTATGCATCATGTTATGGAACAACGCCACCATGGCACGCTGATAGGTTGCCCCAGCATTTTTGAGCCCGAAGGCCATCACTTTATAGCAGAACGTCCCCCATAGGGTGACGAAAGTGGTTTTCTCTACATCTTCGGGTGCCATCTTTATTTGATTATACCCCGAGAAACCATCCATAAACGAGAAAAGTGCGAACTTAGCTGTATTATCTACCAATATATCAATGTGTGGCAGAGGAAAATTGTCTTTAGGACTGGCTCGGTTTAAGTCTTGATAGTGTACACACATTCACACCTTGCTGTCCTTTTTTGGGACCGGGACAATGTTGGCCACCCACTCCGGGTATCGCGCCACAGCTAAGAAACCTGCATCGAACTACTTTCTTACTTCTTCTTTGATCTTCAAAGATATCACGGGTCTCATCCTTCGTAGCTTTTGTTTAACTGGGGAAGACCCAGGATTCAAAGGCAACTTATGTTGCACAATGTCAGAGTCCAGACCGGGCATGTCTTGGTATGACCATGCAAAGACGTCTTGATATTCTTCAAGAGGGGTTATCAAGCCTTGGCGGATAGGTGCGGTCATACTAGTTCCCACTTTTACTTCTTTCTTTTCCTCTCCGGTCCCTAAGTTCCCCAGTTCGGTTTCTTCTTGGTGAGGCTTCATTTCGCGTTCTTCCTGAGCGATCAACCTCTCCAACTTTGGTGAAAGGACGTCCTCTTCCTCTTCTTCGTTCATCATTTGGCTTACATCTCGATCGAAATCGATCGCCAAACCCTCGTCGTTAGGATCCTCAAAGAATCGACCCTCATATCTATACCAATCAAAACAAAAGAAACAAAAACATGCAAAATGATATGAGAAAAGGTGGGACTGCAAGAACAGATGAAACAAGATCTCTTTGTTTATTTAATAAGGTAGGTTTCACAAAACAAAAGAGAAAGGAAGTCTATAGGCTCTAATTACATTGAATCAGCGGCATAGACCTCTGACTGGCTTATCACGCGCCAGTTCCCCACTTGGGAATCGGGATGGCATGGTTGCATGAAATTTGGCGGGTCTTGAGGGAACTCCTCTCCTACTGCGGCAACCTCTTCCTCGGACACCATTCTGGCACTCGTGAAACACTGGCTAATATGGCTGGGCCATACTCTATCTGCCCGAAGTCTTGACGGCACATTCCTTCTCCCCGGCATCCCGGGTTCATACCCCAATCCATATTTATACGGATTTCCCTTAATATCAACTACGTCGGCATTCCCGAGGCCATCCTTGCCTAGACCCATTCCGGGCTCAAATCCGTTCTTGAGCATAACCCGTGCCACCATTATGGTCGCGTTGGAGAGAGAAGGTAGCAACGGACTTGGTTCCACAGAGGCGCAGCTCACCACCTCGAAGTATTGGAAAGCTGTTTCCAATGATTCTTTTGCCGCTTCTACGTATGGTGCGGAGGAGGGGCAGCTCACCAACATATCCTCTTCACCCGACACTATCACTAAAAGTCCACCCACTGCGAACTTCAATTTTTGGTGAAGTGTCGAAGGGACCACTCCCAGCGCATAAATCCAAGGTCTCCCCAAGAGACAGCTATAGGCGGGATTTATGTCCATCACTTGAAACACCACATTGCAAGTGTGGGGGCCTATCTGAATGGGAATGTCGATTTCTCCCATCACTTCCCGCCGAGTACCATCAAAGGCTCGTACCACCATCGAACTTGGTTTTAAACGTGATACATTAAAAGGAAGCTTTTCCAAGGTGGTCTTCGGCATCACATTTAGACTCGATCCATTGTCGATAAGTACATTCGCAACGACATGGTCCATACATCTCACCAACACATGTAGAGCCTTGTTGTGTCCTCTCCCCTCAACGAGAATCTCTTCTTTCGCAAACGCGATATAATTATTGGTGGTTATATGATTAACGATGCCTTCAAAACCCTCCACCAAGATATCATGTGCTACATGGGCATCGTTGAGGACTTTTATCAACAGCGCACGATGAGGCTTAGAGTTTATGAGCAGTTCAGGCAACAAGATCCTTGCTGGAGTTTTATTCAGTTGCTCGACTACCTTAAACTCGCTTTCTTGGATGAGGCGAAGGAACTCATGAGCCTCTTCCAAAGTCACTGTCTTTCCTTGAAGACCCTCCTTCTTTTCAGCCCCTTTTACCACCGGAGAATCCACTTCTTTCGAGAGGGTGGCTACGTCTGTGGGCTCTAGGACCATGGGCGCTTTCCCCTTAGAGGGCAACTCCGCCGAGTGAGAGGAAGCGAACACCCGACCACTGCGGGTTACGCCACTGAGGCCGGTGATGTTGGTCACCTTGGCCGACAGGGAGTCAACTTCGGTTGCAACTCTCTCCCCAAACGCGGGAGGGGTATACTTCCACGGAACGGCCTTATTGCTTTGATACGCAAACGGCGTCGGCTTGGGCGCTGTCCGGGGGTATATGGGTGTGGAGCCGGTCCCTTTCCGAGTAAAACATATTACTAGGGCCTTGGGGGTTAGGGGAACCTTTTTTTTCTTCTGACTGCATGTAAATCTGTGGTTCTTCCCTCCCTCCTTTGGACACTTCAAGCTGCCCCCAGTCCATGAGCCGCTGAAGCAATTCTTCCACCGTGGGACAGGTTTCCATGTCGTGTGACTCCCCGAGGTGAAACAAACATTCGTTCCTTTCGTCTCCGCCACGAGAGACCATGCACGCCGCTTGCAGCGATTGATAGATGAAGCGTCTAGAAGTAGCCACCTCTCCTAATCTCTTTGCCCGCGATGGCCCATTCTCTTCGATGGCATTTACGCTAGCCCCTCCATGACTAGCTAGCGGGTTGGTTTTAACATTTGGGCCTTCCTCTTGAAACGATAGCCAGCCGGCACTAATTAGGTGCTGCACCTTATACTTGAACGGGATGCAGTAGTCAATGTTGTGTCCGAGAGCTCCACTATGGTACACACACTTGGCACCCGGGTCATACCACTTGGGGTAGGGTGGCTGGAAGACCCTCCCGGGTATGGCCACCACCAAATGATTCTCCAATAATGAAGGCCATAACTCGGAGTATGCCATGGGAATAGGAGAGAAGTTATCTTTCGGGGGTGGGCATTGTGCATTATTATAGCTCGCTCCGGGGGTTGTATTATTGACTGGCCGGGGAGTGGCTGGAGCTGTGTGTTGGGCCGGCGCTCTTTCTGCTGCGGGTGGTCCTTTTACTTGAGTCGGGAGGGAACTCCCGGCTTGGATTGAAAAGTTTGGGGGGTTGGGCTGGTATGAGCTTTGGATATTTTGGGGTGCTTTCATCCACGTCGGATCAGTGGTGACCGCGTGGGCATCTCCTTCCTTTTTCCTCGCGCCCACCACCGGGGCCCTTCTATTGTTGTTGGGGGCCGCGTTGGAGGCATATTCGAACTTGCCTTTTCTTAGTCCGGATTCAATTCTTTCTCCGGCGAAAATGAGATCTGCAAAGTTAGCTGGCATATAGCCTATTAGCTTTTCATAGTAGAACGTGGGCAACGTATCTACCATAATTGTGATCATCTCCCTCTCCGTCATGGGCGGGACGACTTGGGCTGCGAGATCTCTCCATCTTTGGGCATATTCCTTAATGGACTCATGTTCTCGCTTGGTCATACTCTGAAGCCGGTTCCGATCGGGAGCCGTATCCGTATTGTATTGGTACTGCCTAATGAAGGCAGTTGCCAAGTCTTTCCATGATCGGATCTGGGAAGCTTCCAAATTGGTATACCATGCCACAGCCGCTCCGGTCAAGCTGTCTTGAAAGAAGTGGACCAACAACTTTTCGTCCGCAGAATACGCCCCCATCTTTCGGCAATACATCCGAAGATGCCCTTTTGGACATATCGTCCCTTTGTACTTATCAAAATCTGGCACTTTGAACTTGGGAGGGATGACGATGTTAGGCACCAAACATAGGTCCGCTTAATCCGAGAACGGGTAATTGCCGAGGCCCTCTACTGCTCTCAGCCTCTCCTCAAGTGAATCAATCTTTCCCTTATCTCCCGCGAAGGGAACGGATTCTTTTACGGGTGCGGGTGAAGATGGGACATGGAGGACTATGTTTGGTTGGGGTAATTCATGGGGGGCCGGATCTTTGAGGTGAAGCAGAGGGCCTAGATGGGTATCTCCTTCATCATCTTCTTGCAAGGGATAATCGGCATAAGGAGGAAGTTGCCCCTCGAAGGTAGGGGCTTGGCTCACATCTTCCGGAGCGGCACGGGGAGTGAAGTCTGGAGGCAAGCCATAAGGGTAAGCTTGCGGACTGTACCTCCGACCGAACACCGTTGGGTTTCTATCTCGGCCCAAGTTTATTGCGGGCTGTAGCACCGGTTCCGCTTCCCTAACTGCATTGGAGGCGGTCGCCGTGGCATTATCCTCTAGAGTTTTCTGGAGTTTTAGCATGGCCTCCGTGATAGAAGCCATTTGAATTTTTAAGGCCGATAGGTCGGCCTTCATCTATTCTTGCACGTCCTCTTCATTATCCATTTTTCTGGATCGAGTGTTATAGGGGTGCCTTTGTGCTTTCTTAGTTATGGTGAATTCCCTAAAGAAATAAACAACGGTGAGTATGCCACCAAAACATGAATATGCAAATGAATGATCGGAGCACTTAGATCCACCTCAAAGTTTTTTAGATAACGTGATGAGTTCAGAACTTCTCGTTTTATAAAAAGAACAAAGCTTTCATCTAGCCAAGATTATACAAAAGTGTTACAACAGAACCTAACAGTTTCTAATTATATGGGCCATCAAATCTATCATGTGTTGACGGTAATTGATTAGCCCATGAATTTCCTCGGGGGCTGTACACACTTCGTCGATGGCTTTTGCTTTGGCTAATAGTCGCGGGAGGTCTTGAATTCCATTCAAGGTCAAGGCAAACCTATCCATCCACATAGTCGCTTCTTGATGCAATGCATCAATCACCCTCCCTCTTGCTTCTTTTTCGGCGTATACTTGTGCGAAATCCTCTACTAGCTTTTGTTCATGGGTCACAGACTGGTTCAACTCTTCCTTGTACTGCCCTATGATAGCTAGCATGCTTTGCTCCGTGGCTTCCAAGTGTTGAGCCAAACTCCTCTTGGATCTTACGCAAGCAGCTAACTCTTCTTTTAAGATCATGCCATGCACCCGTGACCGGTCTCTTTCCTCTCTCCAGAGCTTGAGCTCATTGTTGCTACCCCACAAAGCTCCTCGGAATTTATCTCGGCCATGTTCCTCCTTGTGGGCCCTTTTGGTTTCTTGTTCAAGGGCTCTTGCAGTGGCCGCGTTTTCCTCTCGTAACTCGATGCACTCTTTCCGGATGTGCGTAGCAGCTGACTTGAACTTTTCTTTGGCGAGTCTTGCCTTCCCTAGCTGTAATTTTAGAGCTTGGACTTCTTCATCTTCCTCCGGAGTTTCGAAGTTCTCCTCATTGATAACTTTCAACTTGGAGAGCCAATCTAACCCTCGCGTATGAACTCTTAGCCATCCATGATAACCACCGATGATGCCATTACGGATGCCCCTAAGCTCTTTGTCTATCCTCAACGGACTTCTCCATGCCTTGTGGACTCTTTGTATAACCTTGAGACTTTGCGGGCCTAAATCCTTCACAAGGAAAGGCGAGAGACTCTCTTTTGTTGGCGCTCCCCTCATGGGGTACCCTAACTGTCTTATGGAAAGTGCGGGATTATAGTTAATACAACCCCTCGTCCCTATCAATGGAACATTAGGGTAGTCCCCACACGAGAAAAGAACTCCCTCCTTGCCTTCCTTCCATCGAGGAAACCAATTGATTGCGCTGCCTCCTATCCCAACCAAGTGTTGATCCCAATCAACTTTTCTTTTTTCGATGCACGAACGATAACTTTGAAGTGGACACGGATGTCTTATGTCTTGTTGGAATAGGTGCGAAACCAACCACACACAGAGAGCGGGTAAGCAACAGACAATCCGTGCACTGTTTTTCTCACACCTTCGGTCAAAGGTATCAAATAAGTCCGCCAAGATAGCCACCACTGGACTTTCCTTGCTATGGTGATATGCAAGGAAAGCATAAATTGCGGCTAAGTCCACCAAACCGTCCACGTTCGGAAAGAGGACAACCCCAAAAATCAACAAAGCTAGTGTATCCGCAAACGGGCCCCACTTCTCTTGGCTTGCCATGTCCCTTGCCTTGCCTTCCAAGTACTTCCGCGACAGGCCTACTATGCCGTTCCGAGTTTACTTCATGTGATCCAACTCTTTTATCGAATCTCCAACCACAGCTGCAATCTTACTCAAGGAGGGAAGAAACCCAGAGAACAGGTACGGTTTTCTTCCCCCAAGAGGGCATCCTAATATCTCCTCAAACTCTTCAACAGTCGGTACCATTTGGAAATCCCCAAACGTGAAGCACCTCAACGGCTGATCATAGTACTGGGTGAGGGATACGACAGCTTCCGTAAATACTTCCGCTGCGGTCAAATCTAGAATCTTCTCGTACACTTTGTGGAAGGCTTGCCTTTGGAGAGGTCCCATCAATCGTCCCAATTCCTTGAGGCTGGTGACATCTAGACCCTTAACCTTGATAAAATCTTTTGCCGTTTTGATTTGTCCCCATCATTTACCTAAAATAAGGGGTGGATCAAGACTCCGACATGAATGATGCAATACGTATGCATGAAACGGAAAGAAAACAAAACAAAGGGGTAATTCTCACGTACGAGACCGCAAAGATCCATCTTTTTAATGCTACGTTTTAGGCATCATGGCGCCTCAACGTAGTATTAAAAAGTTACATATTACTCTAAAGAAACAAAACATCACTAGCAAAACTATAAACTAGTGCTATTTTACCAAAAAAATGCATGAGAACAAAATGGCACGGAGTGTGTTTGCTCTTTGCCCCTATTTTGGGACCCTATAGGACAATATCTAGGGGTCTCTAATCACTACCCCCAACAATTCATAACTCACACGACTGTTTTCTAGAGGTATCATCACTCAAGATAATAATATTGTGGCGGTATGGAATACCAGCGACAACATATTATAAAGAGAGAAAGCTCTAGATGAGGTTTCACTATTATCAAGCAAGTTGGAGACCTAGCATGATGAAGATTCTCCCCCACTCCTTAGATTCCCATGAACCTGGGTATAGGGCCCCTTTTTTTTTTACTCAAACCCGTGGGTGCTTAGAATGTAGTGTAAAGAATGCGAAATAGACAACAGTTATTTATATTTTACACAGTTCAACAAGTGCACACACAAAGTTTCACAATTCCACAATTCCTTAAAATAGGCCTAACTCACAAAAAGTCCCCAGTGGAGTCGCCAACTGTCGCAACATGCCCTTTTGCGGGCGTGCGAGGCGAGGCTCACGGGTGCACTTTCCAAAGGAGGAAAGATGCGCGGAGTCGCCACCAACGTTTATTTATGGAAAACGTCAGAAAAACCGAAGGAAACCGGTCAAAATGAAAATTCTAAGTTCAAGAGTTGTATTTATGTTTGAGGAAGGTATTAGCACCTCTCACGTTTGTCTCAAAGGACAACAGCCTATTTTTTAGAATTGTGAAATTGTGTTATCTTACCTTTTATTTCCTTTTTTATTTTTGAGGTCGACAAAAGCGGGGCTTTTGCTCCTACGTACCTTCCATCGAAGAGGAAATCATACCTACGTAGTTCTTCCTTAAGAGTGAATTAAGCGATTCTTTTTACTTGATGGGTGATCGTTTTAAGGCGTTGGACCTTAAAAATGATCCATTTATTTTGATAAGGAAAACTGAGATGATAAACTTTCAAACCCCTTTTAGTGACTTTTTTGGGGACGAGCTTGACTAGGCGGGTTGATTTTAGCCTTAGTTTCACCTTAGTTATTAGTTAATTCAATTAAGAATGAGAAATCCCAAAGCGAAAACGTCCGATTGATTTTTTTCGCTTCATTTTACTAAAAGGTATTTTTTTATTATTATATTATTATTTTACCTCTTTTTTGATTTCCAACGTGGTTACGGCACGACGGAACGGTCGGAATTCATTTTAAAAGAAATTAACGAATATTACAAATCAAATGATTGGTGAAAATTTATTTTATTTTTTGATTAGCCGAGAGATGACTTAAATAAATGACTGAAGCACGTCAAAAGGGGTTACGGAAAGTAAATGAAAACGTGAATAAAAGTATACAAAACAAATGGGGACCACCACGGGTACATAGAATGAATTGAAAAACTCGATTTGGAAACTTACCCGTTGAAGAACGAAGAAAACGAAGAACGAACGATGAAAGTCGAAGAACGGTTGAAAATCTTCGCGTAATTACCCATGGAAACGTTACGGAAGCGCCTCGGCTTGGATTTTCTTCACGAAAACAATTTTTCTCAGCAAATTTAAGAGAATACGAAGTGCCAAGAAGGCTGAACCCCTTTCCTCTTCACTCCTCCTCCTATTTATAGCAAAATAGGGGAGAAGCTTGCCACCCAGCTCACCCAGGCAAGCAAGGTTGCTTCCTCCAGAAGCAACCGCCTTCTGGAGGAAGAATCTGGAAGGCCCAAGTGGGCTTGATTGCTATTTGTACCCCCCTTTTTACTAAATGTACCCCTCTTTACCTTTTGTGGTGATTCTTTTTCCGTAACGTTACGAAACTTTATGAATTTTGTAACGATACTTATTTTCTTTCCGTAAGGTTACGAATCCTTACGGATCATGTATTTACTCTTTTTTAGCTTTCGAAGAAGTTACGGAAACTCACGGATTGCGCAACAACACCTCCTTTTGGTTTTCGCCACATTACAGAATTTCACGGATCCCGTAACCCTGTTTCCTTTTGATTTCCGGCGCGTCTCAGGACTTACATATTGTGCAACAAAAGGGTACCAAGTATCTTGAAGCGGCCAATTAAAGGTTGTATGTCATCAAGTAATAATCCCCGGACGAAATTACGGTATGACAACCATCAATGAAGATTCCCTGAAAAGCATTTAAGTTTCTTCTGAAATTTATAACTTTGTGGAAATAGGCTATGTTGCTATCACGTTCCTTGATCCACTTAGCCCTACATCTCTGTCTCAACAGGGATTCATATGCATTTGAAGCATCCCACAAATCTTGCTGGATGGATTTCTTGGCCTTAACCTCATGTTCGGACAACATTCTATCACCAGCTATGGTTTCCAAGTCATATAGCTTCTGCCTCAAATTCTGAATCTTGCTAGCATTGATATTCCCATTAACTGTACTCCACTGTTTTATAGTATATTTTAGATTCGTCAATTTTTTTTAAGAGCAATTCCCCCCCAACCATCCTGTTGATCATTGATCCATGCCTCCCTGACCATTCTTTGGTACCCTTTTTGATTGAGCCACCAGTCCACAACCCGAAAAGGCTTGGGACCCCAATCCACCATCCTTGTTTTGAAGATTATTGGACAGTGGTCTGAGTAGTCCCTTTGAAGGATATGCTGAGAGGTATCAGGCCATAGAGATATCCATTGATCTCAAACCAGAAATCTATCAAGTCTGCTCTTGACAATACCGTTGGGCCTAAACCAAGTAAACCTACCACCAAAGCCTTTAATTTCCTGAAGTTCCATATCAAATATCCACTCATTGAAATCTGAAATGTCAGAAGTGTCAGCCATCCTTTGGGATGAGCCAATTCTTTCCTCCTGGCTCCTCATGCTGTTAAAATCCCCAAGGAAGCACCATAAACCATTAGGATTAGACACTTTCAGCTGCCTTAACTCCTCCCACAAGGCTCTTTTCCCAGCTAGATCACAAGGGGCATAGACATTAACTATGTAAAGCCTCTGATAATAGAAAAGATAGTGCTCTAGGAGAAATTTTGATGTCCCATAGATGACAGAAACCAATACTTTGATCTTCAGAGAACTGCTCAGCTTTAATACAAAGATAAGCAGAATTAGTAGAAAAGATCCCCTTAGGATCAGCTCCCCACACCCAAGAATCCTTCAATGTTACATTAGGACTTATTATTGTAGTTTGATCAATAAAAGCTTAAGCTCTCCCCATCTCATTGTCAAATAGATTTCTCCTCCAGGAAAATTTCCATTCCCATCCAGTTTCACAAAAGGAACCCATACTTGCCACTGTCTGAAGTTTTTGAGATGAAATTTGATAAAATTATGGGAATTTTTCTTTAAGGGTTATCCCACCACCCACCCAAGAGTCTTCCCAGAAAAGGATTTGATCACCCCTATCCAATTTCTAAATGAACTGCTTAGAGACATCAGCCATACTTTTGTGATGAATAATGGACCTCAAATCAGACCACCAGTGGGAGAAATGCTGCTTTGGTGGTCCCTCTTCCAAACCTCTCCAACCCCATTCATCTAAGAGGTTTGGAAGAGGTGATTCATGACAAAGGCTGACTGCATGGAGCAACTGTCTTCCCTTAACAAAGAAATGACATGATATTCTCCAAACCTCTTCCAAAACTCATTAGCAATCAAAACTCCATGGAGCAGCTGTCTTCCCTTAATAAAGGCTGACTGCCTTTCATCAAAGAGGTGATTCATGACCTTGCTAAGCCTATTCACTTGGTTACTTTCAAATTCATTAAAAGAGGACTGGCAAAGTAAATGACCGGTTGAAAATTTATTTTGCAATGATTGACCGAGGTTACGGCACAAACGATCGATTGAATTTTTATTTTACAATGATTAAGTGAGATTACAACACAATTAATTGGTGGAAACTAGCTTTACAATGATAAAAATGAGATTATGGCACAATTAATTGGTCGAAACTCGATTTACACAAAGAAATGAGATCACTAATGGTAGAAGAATGAAGATGAAGACGCGAAAAGCACGAGGGGACCCCTAAGGGTGCATAGAATGAATTCACAACTTCAAAAATAAAAACTAATCGGTCAAAGAACGAAGAACAATGAAGAACGGATGAAGAACAACAAACAACGATCACAAAATCGATCACAGAAATGTTACAGAAGTGCCTCGGCCTCATTTTTTCTTCTTCTTTCTCCTTCTTCTCACTAATTTTACTCAATATCAGGTGTTGAAGCCTTCTCCTTAGCCCCTCACGCCTATTTATAGGAAAATGAGGGGTGGAGGTTGCACAGCAGCTCGCCCAGGCGAGCTACTTGCTTCCTCCAGAAGTAACCTTGCTCGCCCAGGTGAGCTTAGCTTGTCTAGGCGAGCTGGTGACTTCAGTCCTAAGCTTTCTGGTGGCCCAGGTGAGCCAGAGGCTAGCCTAGGCGAGCTAGGGGCCTAAAAAAGTCACCAAATGACCATTTTGTCCTGCCTTTTGGGTATTTTCTGTATTCTTTTCTGAAACGTCAAAAAACCTTATGGATTGCGCGACAATTGGTGTTAAGCAGCTCAATTCGACTGGCAAGAATCCAAATGTTTGCAAATGATCATCCCCGGACGAAATTTGGGTATGACAGTTGCCCATCTTTACTTATCTTTTATTGGAAATAAAAGGGAAGTAAAGATAAAGACACTAATTTTGTTCGAGCGATCTCACCATTCGACCGGCCATTAGTGGAAGCCCAAGCAGTGAACCTGTCAAAAGAAAGAGTATAAGAGGCATCAGGTACATCAACAAAAGACCTTGAAGTCTTGCAAAGTAAAGGAGACATTGAAGTCTCGACGGAAGACTCTGATAGTCTTTGAAACAAAATACTCTGATGGTCTTTGAAAAGGTAAAAAGAGGAAGACATTGATAGTCTCTGCAAGACAATGGACTTTGATAGTCTTGGAAAAGTAAAAAAGACTGTAATAGTCTTGAAAAAAAAGACTCTGATAGTCTTGGAAAAGTAAAGAAGACTGTAATAGTCTTGAAACAAGAGACTCTGATAGTCTTGAAAAATTAAAGAAGTAGATGACCTTGATTGTCTTTGCAAGACACAAGACTTTGATAGTCTCAAAAATGTAAAGAAGACTATGATAGTCTTGACAAAAGACATTGAAGTCTATGAAACGTAAAGAGCAAATGACCTTGATGGTCTCCGCAAGCCAACAGACTTGATAGTCTCTGAGGCAAAGAAGACTGGGATAGTCTTGGTCGAAAGACATCGAAGTCTTCAAAAAAGAGGCAAATGACCTTGATCGTCTCTGCAGGCCAACAAACTTGGTAGTCTTGGAGGCAAAGAAGACTGTGATAGTCTTGGTCGATATACATTGAAGTCTTCGTAAAAGAGGCAATTGACCTTGATTGTCTCTGTAGGACAACAAACTATGATAGTCTTTGGAAAGTAAAGAAGACTGTGATAGTCTTGATCGAAAGACATTGAAGTCTTCGAAAAAGAGGTAGATGACCTTGATTGTCTCTGCAGGACAACAGACTATGATAGTCGTTGGAAAGTAAAGAAGACTGTGATAGTCTTGAAAGTTTTCTTTACTAAAACATGAACACGCTTAGCAAAGAAACAAAACCACCAAACCGATCAGCACAACGCATATTTTTGAAGAAAAATAATGTGACTACTAGGGAATGAAGGCGTGCTGATAGAATTTCTCATAACCACAAATGAGATTTGGGACATTCGCATTTCATTTCTAAAAGAGCATTAGAAGAAAACACTGGTCCAATCAAATAGAGGAAAACCGCTCAAAGTGTATAAAACCTTACACATGCAAGTGTTTCATCCTAACTCTAAACCACAAATATGTCATGATTTGAATTTGTAAATCATTTTCCATCAAATCAAAGATAGTATGCGCAATCATGGATCGATAGGACTTTTAGGAAGTTGGATTTTTGGTGGGAAATTTGGCTTTGGTCATTCGGGCCTTTCCCCTTTTGTTTCCTTTTCTCTTTGGTTCGGTGTAGAACAAGAGAGGACACAAAGGTTTGGCTTGTAACTAAGTGTTGGATCGAGTGGCCTCAGAATAATTAAGAAGGGGGGGGTTGAATTAATTATTACTAAACCTTTACCAATTAAAAATTACTCTTTTAGGGCTTTTACTAAATTGTTAAGAGAATGAGGAGTAGAAGAGAAACTTAACAGAAAGTAAAAGCGGAAATTAAATGCACAGCGGAAAGTAAAAGAGTAGGGAAGAAGGAGACAAACACACAATAGTTTTTATACTGGTTCAGCAACAACCCGTGCCTACGTCCAGTCCCCAAGCGACCTGCGGTCCTTGAGATTTCTTTCAACCTTGTAAAAATCCATTTACAAGCAAAGATCCACAAGGGATGTACCCTTCCTTGTTCTCTTTGAACCTAGTGGATGTACCCTCCACTAGAACTGATCCACAAGAGATGTACCTTTTCTTGTTCTCAGTCAAACCCAAGTAGATGTACCCTCTACTTGTACCACAAAGGATGTACCCTCCAATGTGTTAAGACAAAGATCTCAGGTTGTTAAACCTTTGATACTTTGTGAATGGGGATACAAAAGAATTCTCAGGCGGTTAGTCCTTTGAACACTTTTGTATTAGGGAAAGGGAAGAATCAAAAGAATTCTCAGACTGTGTCGTTTTGACTTCTTTGACAAGGGAGAAGGGAGACACAAAAGAATTCAGGCGGTTAGTCCTTTGTTCTTTTGGAAAAGGGAGAAGAGAGACACAAAAAGAATTCAGGCGGTTAGTCCTTGGCGAATTCTTTTTGGCAAAGGGAGAAGAGAATGAAAAGATGAATAGCACAAGTTTTCAAGGTTTGGAAAACCAGAAAACTTCAGAAAGCTTTTGGTACAAAGAAGAAGAAGAAGAAGTTCAAAGAGATTTAAGGCTTGCAAAGGATTGATTGAATGAATGTAAAATGTTATATTGAAAAGCAAATCAAAGCCTTGCTTTTATAGACTCTTCATGTCTGGCCAAGAAGACCATTTAGAAGAGTTATAACTTTTAGAAAAACTTAAAACCAATTTGAAAAAGTCAAAACCTTTTTGAAGAGTTACATCTTTTGATTTTTTCAGAAATAGTCACTGGTAATCGATTGCCAAATTAGTGTAGTCGATTATACAAGGCTTTTAAGTGAAAGGATGTGACTCTTCACATTTAAATTTGAATTTCAACATTCAAGGGCACTGGTAATCGATTGCCAAATCATTGTAATCGATTACATCCTTTTGAAAATAATTGGAACGTTGTAAATTCAGTTTGAAAACTTTTTCAAACTCATTTTGCTACTGGTAATCGATTAAAACAATATGGTAATCGATTACCTGAGAGTAAAAACTCTTTGGTAAAGGTTTTGTCAAAAACTCATGTGCTATTCAAAGTTTTGAAAAAACTTTTTAATACTTATCTTGATTGAGTCTTTTCTTCATTCTTGAATCTTGATCTTGATTCTTGAGATCTTGAATCTTGAATCTTGATTCTTGATTCTAGGCTTTCTTCTTGAGTCTTGAATTCTTCTTGATTCTTGAACTCTTGACTTGTTCTTGATTCACTTGAGATGTTCTTTGAGCTTTGAGCTTTTTGTTCATCACCTTTGTCATCATCTTTTGTTGTCATCATTGTTATCATCAAAACATCTTTGAATCACATTCACCATGAAGCTTTGCTTCTACAATCTCCCCCTTTTTGATGATGACAACTTCTGAAATCAAGAAACACACACACACTTTTTCCTAGTCGATTATTCTCATAAATTCTCCCCCTTTGTTTTTGAATTTATGCTTATCTTAAAAATAAGTTGATTACTCATGTGAATTCTTGATTTAATCCCATTTCTCTCCCCCTTTGGCATCAACAAAAAGCCAAAGTGCGTATCAAAATTTAAGTATGCAAATATAACTAAATATTCATACAGCATTCATGAAAAACCATCAATCAAATCATGAAGTAAGAACCATGAAGCAACAATCATAAATAGATTAACTATAAAATCGACATAGCCAAATAACATACTTGTTCAACCATACCATGCAAATAAGGAAATAGTAAATTGTTCAAATACCATAATAATATAGCCAAAATACATGAGAATAGAAAGCAATCAAACAAGATATCATAACCATTCATCACACTTAGAAAGATAATACTTCATAGAATGTCATATAATCCAGAAAGTCATTCATAATATTCAAATAAAACATATATGAATAATTAAAAAAAAATATCCAAAGTTTTCTTGTTTTCCAAACCTTGAAAACTTGTGCTATTCATCCTTTTCATTCTCTTCTCCCTTTGCCAAAAAGAATTCGCCAAGGACTAACTGCCTGAATTCTTTTTGTGCCTCTCTTCTCTCTTTTCCAAAAGAACAAAGGACTAACCACCTGAATTCTTTTGTGTCTCCCTTCTCCCTTGTCAAAGAATTCAAAACAACACAGTTTGAGAATTCTTTTGATTCTTCCCTTTCCCATATACAGAAGATTTCAAAGGACTAACCGCCTGAGAATTTTTTTGTATCCCCATTCACAAAGTTTCAAAGGTCTATCCGCCTGAGAACTTGTTCTTAACATTGGAGGGTACATCCTTTGTGGTACAAGTAGAGGGTACATATACTTGGGTTTGACTGAGAACAAGAGAGGGTACATCTCTTGTGAATCGGTTCTAGTGGAGGGTACATCCACTAGGTTGTTCAAAGAGAACAAGGGAGGGTACATCCCTTGTGCATCTTTGCTTGTAAAATGTTTTTTACAAGGTTGGAAAAGAAATCTCAAGGACCGCACGTCGCTTGGGGACTGGATGTAGGCACGGGTTGTTGTCGAACCAGTATAAAAACTCCTGTGTGTTTGTCTCCTTCTTCCCTACTCTTTTAATTTTCGCTGTGCATTTTAATTTCTGCTTTTACTTTTGGTTAAGTTTCTCTTCTACTCTTTATTCACTTAACAACATAGTAAAAGCCTTAGAAGAGTAAATTTTTAATTAGTAAAGGTTTTGGAATAATTAATTCAACCCCCCCCCTTCTTAATTATTCTGAGGCCACTTGATCCAACAAACGACATACTCAACTTAATCATAACGGACATAACAACTAGTGCAAATGATGTCAAACCACTATGGAAGTAAAAAATGACCAAAAGCAATAACGTCAAACAACCAAAACAATAATGTCAAACCACGCGGAAATAAAAAAAAAACAATAATGTCAAACCATGCAAAAATAAAAAATAAACAAAATGTCATAATGACGAAAGAAAGATGAATCACAAGTTTGGCGATCCGGCCGTCCCTGCCCTTCTCAGTGGAGGAAATCCAACATGTTTGCCATGTCTTGATCGTCCTGGGCTTCGTCCCCACCTCCAGAGGTCTCCACAGGCCCTGCTTGAGTCTCAAACTCAGTCTTGTCCCTAGGCTAGGCTACCATGGCCTCGAACTTCTCGGGAGTGGGCCAAGGGAAAGAATTGGGGTCCTGACTTTGCCAGTGTAGGTTGTAACGATAGAATGTCTCGTTCAGCTGCCCCTGCCCTCTGTGATTAGTCGCCTACTGTCTAATCACGTGACGCATATACCTCTCCATCCGGAGCTATATCATGTCCAAGTGATCAGAGAGGGACCTCAGAGATGGGGCCTCCTCTCATGGCGGTGGTGGCGCATCTGCCGCTGGCTATTGATCCTCCTCGGGCTGCTGTGGTGCCTGGTGTAGAAGCAATGCCTTCCAAGGTTATTTTGATGATGCCAAAGAATCAAGAGTTAAGCAAATTCCAAAGATAAAAGAATCTAGTTTCAAGAATCAAGTTTCAAGAATCAAGATTTAAGAATAATCAAGATCAAGATTAAAGACTCAAGATTCAAGAATCAAGAGAAGACTCAATCAAGATAATTACTAAAAAAGTTTTTCAAAACATTGAGTAGCACAAGAAGTTTTCACAAAATAATTACCAAAGAGTTTTACTCTCTGGTAATCGATTACCAGAAGGTAGTAATCGATTACCAGTAGCTAGCATTGCTTTCAAAACTAATTTACAAAACTGTAAATGATTACCATAAGTATGTAATCGATTACCAATGTTTTAAAACGTTAGATTTCAAATTTCAAGAAGTCACAACTATTGATAAAAAAATTTTAAATCATTTTAAACTTGTGTAATCGATTACCAGAGCTTCTAAACGTTTTGTTTCCCCTTAGAAAGATTCAAAGAACTAACCACCTGAGAATTCTTTGTCCCAACACATTGGAGGGTACATCCTTTGTGGTACAAGTAGAGGGTACATCTAGGTGATTGTTATACTGAGAACAAGAAAGGGTACATTTCTTGTGGATCAGTTCAAGTGGAGGGTACATCCATTTGGTTTTTCAAAGAGAACAAGGGAGGGTACATCCCTTGTGGATCTTTGGCTTGTAAAGGATTTTACAAGGTTGAAAGAAATCTCAAGAACCGGTTGGTTGCTTGTGGACTAGACGTAGGCATGGGTTGCGACTGAACTAGTATAAATCTTGTGTTTGTCTTCTTCTTCCCTACACTCTTTAATTTCCGCTGTGTACTTTTAATTATCGCTTTTACTTTTGTCTAAGTTATTGCTTTTGTTCTTTACTTTCTAATAACTTAGTAGTAAAGCCTAATTGAATCTAGTAACATTGAGAAGAATAGATTTTTAATTAGTCAAGACACGTTAATAATTAATTCAACCCCCCTTCTTAATTATTCCGAGGCCACTTGATCCAACACCTGACCCTATGCCTGCCTGGAGATGCAGTACTTCTTGATGAAGGCTCTAGTAATAGGAGGCTGAATGACCTTGCTGGGGACGACGGGCACTCCGTAAAATTGGCAGAGGCCTGTCGTTCCTATTGGACCTCTCTGGATCCATGGGGTGTCTCATAGGCGTTGTTCCTGCAAACTGATAGATGGTCATGCTGGTGTGCATGATCCGCACTCGTCTCCATGCAGCAAGTTGTGACCCCAGTATGCACAAAAGCTGAGCGATGGCATCCTCGTCAAAGCCGAAAACCTGGCTCCTCCTCTGGCTGTATTCACAATGCTGACCTTCTTCCAACATTAGCAGGTGGCCCAAGAACTAGTTGAAGGCGTCTGTGTTAAAGGGGATCCACTGGCCCCTCACCCATGAGCGCATATCCCGAGCTCCCTCCTCGGTAGGCCAGGCATTGGCATAGAATTCCATGACTATCTCCGAGTCGAATTTCGCCATTGGGGTCACAAGTTGATGGAGGCTTGCTTGTGGGGCTTCTATGGAGGCTGGATCTTTGAGCTTCAATGAGGTCCTTTAATGGTGATTTTCCACCATGGAGAGGATGCTTCAATGGAGGAAAAGAAAGAGGGAGAGAAAGAGAGAGAGGGGAGCACGAAATTGAAGGAAGAAAAGGGAGAGAAGTTGAACTTTGAGTTGTGTCTCACAAGACTCTCATTCATCAAAGTTACAACAAGTGTTACACATGCTTCAATTTATAGACTAGGTAGCTTCCTTGAGAAGTTTTCTAGAGAAAACTTCCTTGAGAAGCTTCTTTGAGAAAACTTCCTTGAGAAGCTAGAGCTTAGCTACACACACCCCTCTCATAACTAAGCTCACCTCCTTGAAAAGCTTCCTTAAGAAGATTCCTAAAGAAGCTAGAACTTAGCTACACATACCTCTCTAATGGCTAAGCTCACCTCCTTGAGATGAGAAGCTAGAGCTTAGCTACACACCCCCTATAATAGCTAAGCTCACCCCCATGACAAAATACATGAAAATACAAAACAAAATCCCTACTGCACAGACTACTCAAAATGCCTCAAAATACAAGGCTAAAACCCTATACTACTAGAATGGCCAAAATACAAGGCCCAAACGAAGGAAAAACCTATTCTAATATTTACAAAGATAAGCGGCTTCATACTTAGCCCATGGGCTCAAAATCTACCCTAAGGCTCATGAGAATCCTAGGGCCTTCCCTTGGATCTCTAGCCCAATCTACTTGGAGTCTTCTATCCAATGCCCTTGCAGGGTAGGATTGCATCATTCCCTCCACCTTGGAAAGGATTTGACCTCAAATCTTTAGGTTCTTCATACTCTGGGCTCCTTCCCTCAACACCTGTAAAAAGAACCAAAACATATGTATTAGTGGTGTTTGGTATGTTGAAGTAAGGTAAGGTCTGAAAACCCATTTCCTGGGCATCTTCCCATGAAGGAACATGGTTTCTCACCAACTCAATGAGTGGTGCTACAAGTATAGAAAAATACGGGACAAACCTTTTGTAAAAGTTTGTTAAGTCATGGAAGCCCAAATTTTTTCTTATACTTGGTGGAGTGGGCCACTCAGGGATGACCTTTATTCTCTTAGGGTTCATGGGAACCCCTTGATCACTATTTGAAAAATTAAGAAAAGTAACGCAATAAAACATACCTTTTTCTGTATTTTCATATTGATTATTCCTAGAAAAAAGTATGACAAATTTAGGGTGTCCCATATGAGTACCTAAGTTTGTATTGAAACTAAAAATAAGAACAAACCTACCTAATGGGTCCCTATGTACACACACCATGAAGATGTTAAGTGCACGAGTGATTTTACAAAAGAGGGTTGCACCACTCAAAACATTCATCATACCACCTATTTTAGGGACTTGGTGCCTAATAATACCTATTTTGGGCACCAACAAAGCACAAGGATTTAAGCTCTTGCGAACCAAACCCTCATCCAACAACTTCTTTACTTGAGGAACAAACTCAAGCCCAAGAGGTGTGGCAATGCTAGCAAGTGTCTTTTTACAAAAGAGAAAATGTGGAGGTTGTCTAAGAGGGAAAGTTTCTTTAATGTTTGTCTTTATTGTAAAATGAGTTTCCTTCTTAGCTAACCTCTTGGAGGAGACACTTACCTCCTTACACTTCTCTTTAACCACTAATGATTGTCCTTCTTCTTGGGGGTAGATTTCTTCACTAGATTCTTCCCCTTTTGCTTTTTCACTTTCACTAGAGGAAGGTGAAGTAGTAGCCTTATCTTGGCTACTATAAATGTCTTGGCCCCTCATAACCATGGTTTTTGTGGTAGGGCATTGAGAAGTAATGTGTCCTCTTCCAAGACATTTAAAGCACTTTATAGAGCTAGCTTTCTCTTGCATACTAGCCTTAGGGGCTTGCTTTTCTATTGTCTTCCCTTATCATCTTTGGGCTTAGAAGGTATCACCCCTAAGATGCCTTGACCTTGGTCTTTCTTTAGATAAGAGTAAGAGCCATAAGATTTTGAAGTAAACTTCCTTTTAAGTTGTTGCTCTACCCTTATTTACCAATCTAAGTTAGCCTCTACATTGTCCTTCCCATGGAAGTATGGGAGGTTAATGTTAGCCTCTTGAGGCTTTCTTTCCTTTTCTCTCCTGTGGGAGTGAGGTCTAAGATGTGACCTATGCCTTCCTTCGTAATAGTCACGAAGTTCTTCACTTAGGCTCTTGCAAGAGTTATGACTACTATAAGAGGCATGTTTTTCTCTTTTCATTTCTTTCATTATTTTTCTTCTTTCTTCCTCTCTTATTTTCTTTCTTTCACCTTGACTTATTTCTTCAACTCTTTTTTTTCCTTTTTCTTTTATCTCTTGTTTTTATTTCCATAACTTGAGGGAACTCAACTCAACTAAGATTCTAGATAAAGGATCTTTATGACTAGTACCCTTGCCATTAACACTAGATGAATGATGACTCATGTTGGTTCCAAAGTTGTGGTTCTTTCTTGTTGGAGGTTTGAAAACAAAAGGTAAAAGAAACTATGGCTGAAACTAGCCACAATAAACACTAAAAGAGGTGTGAAAGATAAGGTAAAAAACTAATTGGTAAAAGGAAAGCTATCTAGGCGGTTTGACAATGGAAGGCAAAGGAAATAAGCTATGAAAGTAAGCAAGAAATGTAAACTAGGCGAATCCTAAGAGTGTTTGGATGACCACATTCAAGGTTCCCAACAAAACACTCACTATCCTAAGGAAAAATTTCCTAAAATTATTACACACAAATGGAAGTTTGGTAACCTATTGGAGGCTCCCAACACACTTCCAATGAAAGGCCTTTTTGTTACAAAACTTGAAAGCAATGAAGGTAAGTAAATTGCAAATTACAAAATTACAAAACGGTCCTCAATTTTGGTGGTTGTTCTCTCTTTGGTGATTCACTCAATTTGGAGTGCTTCTTAGTCCAATAGCTCTTAAGGTGGTTGGCCCCTTTCTTCTTGACTCAAATTCTTCAAGGGATGGCACCAATCCTCCTTCCAATTCCCTATATGGCAACCCACAACCAAGGAAATAAAGAGACAAGCAATAACCAAAGACCAAAAAAACTTAAATGAAAGCTAAACCAATGAATATTTAACAAGACAATTTTTCAAGGATTACTCAACAATTAAAGCAATGAAAAGGACATATAAGCAAGCTAGGACTCAAAGAGAAACTTAGAATGACTCTAGAGTAGAGTAAAAAAACTATATAAAAAAAGACTCAACAAGCCTCTAGCTTTGGCACTTGTTTTCACAGTAATTTTCAATTGAAATTTCGAAACTAAGATTGGTATAACATAGGCACCAATAAATTTTGAGCCAAAACAACAAGCACACTTCCCTTTCACTTTTTTTTTCCTGGATACTGATTTTTCTGCCGACTTGTGTGATTTTTAGTATTTTTTAATTTTATCCAAATCACTTGGTTCTTTTTGTATAACTTTTCTCCAGATGTCTATAAAATTCATTAAAACTTTTAGCTCAAAATTCGAAGTAACCAATTCTCAGTAATTTTTACAAGTTTGTATGTCCAAGCTGCCAGCACCAGCGATTTTTTTTAAGCATGGTATATTGATTGCCTTGGGCTTACTTTCAACCTTCCTATGTATGTTGAACTCACTAGGATTGTTTACCACAGTTTTAGGAGTTCAATATTCATTTAGGATCAACATTTCAGCCAGCAATTAAATCACCAAAACTCAAATTCACAATAGACACAATCATAAGGAAACCTAAAAGTTCAAGAAAAGGTTCACAATCAAAGACTCTCTAAGAATTTTGCATGAACACGTTAAGGACTAATTAACATGAAAGATTTGACTCAAATCAAATAATAGGCTAAAATAACTTCATACACTCATGAAAAAATGAGTTAGACAAAGAAACAAGAAAAATAAAATTCAACACAACATAAGAAATCTTATGTGACAAGTTTCATGACTAGACATGACTTCTATGACAAAACTACAATAGGTGAACAAGTCATTCTAGATTTTTGAGATTTTCTTCTACTTTAATATTTTTGTAAGAATATTATGGTTTTGGTTTCAGCTACAAAAAATAACAAGACAAAACTCAAAGGAACCTAAACCAGACACAATTCATGGTTCAAGAACAAGAACAAGAAATATGAACCATAGAAAATCAAATCTAGCTTCTATATGAAAACTAAACACAAAGGAACCTAAACCCAACACAATTCATGGTTTAAGGAGCACCTACTTGAAGCTCTTATGCTCTGATTACCACTTGATGGAAGCTTGCTTGTGGAGCTTCTATGGAGGCTGGATCTTTGAGCTTCAATGAGGTCCTTCAATGAGCTTCAATGAGCTTTCAATGCGGCGGAAGACAAAAGAGAAGAGGTGAGAGGAGGCGCCATCCACTAGGGAATAAGCCATGGAAGAAGGAGCTTCACCGCCAAGATGAGTCTTGGATAAGAAGCTTGGAGAGGATGCTTCAATGGAGGAAAAGAAAGAGGGAGAGAAAGAGAGAGGGGAGCATGAAATTGAATGAAGAAAAAGGGAGAGAAGTTGAACTTTGAGTTGTGTCTCACAAGACTCTCATTCATCAAAGTTACATTCATCAAAGTTACAACAAGTGTTACACATGCTTCTATTGATAGACTAGGTAGCTTCCTTGAGAAGCTTTCTTGAGAAAACTTCCTTGAAAAGCTTCTTTGAGAAAACTTCCTTGAGAAGCTAGAGCTTAGCTACACACACCCCTCTCATAACTAAGCTCATCTCCTTGAGAAGCTTCCTTAAGAAGATTCCTAAAGAAGCTAGAACTTAGCTACACATACCTCTCTAATAGCTAAACCCACCTCCTTGAGATGAGAAGCTAGAGCTTAGCTACACACCCCCTATAATAGCTAAGCTCACCCCCATGACAAAATACATGAAAATACAAAAAAAAAAAATCCCTAATGCACAGACTACTCAAAATGCCTCGAAATACAAGGCTAAAACCCTATACTACTAGAATGGCCAAAATACAAGGCCCAAATGAAGGAAAAACCTATTCTAATATTTACAAAGATAAGCGGGCTCATACTTAGCCCATGGGCTCAAAATCTACCCTAAGGCTCATGAGAACCCTAGGGCCTTCCCTTGGATCTTTGGCCCAATCTACTTGGAGTCTTCTATCCAATGCCCTTGCGGGGTCGGATTGCATCACAAGTGGTGCCCAGCGCCTGCGAGCCACCTCCTCCTGGAAGTTAGGGAACTCATCATCCCTTCGCTGGACTTGCCTCTCTCTGAGGAATGACCATCCCTCGATGGTCTCAAAATGTTGTTGATGCTTGGCGCTCCGGAATCGGTGCCTTTCAAAATCTGTGTCTGCTGGCTGGGCAGCACTGGAGTATTCTCCAGGGGCGTCCTTCCTGGACCTCTTTGTGGAAAGTTTTTTCAGAGCCATCTCCTGCAAAGAAACAAACATGATGCAATTCTACCCCCTAAGGGCATTGGATAGAAGACTCCAAGAAGGCCCTAAGGTTCTCATGAGCCTTAGGGTAGATTTTGGGCCATGGGCTAAGTATAAGCCCAGTTATCTTTGTACATATTAGATTAAGATTTCATTATTTTGGGCCTTGTATTTAGGGCTCCATAATGTAGGTAGGGTACCCTAGAAATGTAAGATTTTTCAGCCCTTGTATTTTAGGGCACCTAGACTAGTTTTTGTATTAGGGGTAGTTTTGTAATTTCACATGCATTAAGTGAATATTTGATGTGTGTGTTGAGAAATAAATTTAATTGAATTGGGAGAAGCCCAATCCAATTAAATTTTAGAGGGGAGGTGAGCATTTGTTTGCTACACCCCATTGCCACATCATATAGTCGCACTTTGTGCATGTCCTTCATGCTTTACATGCCTCATGACACCTAAGCACACTTAGTGGAGAATCTTGGACTTGATCTTGGATTAGTGGGCTAAACCATAGCTAAAATTCACTAATCATAATTAGTGAAATTTTGGCTCCAAAATTTGGCTCCACAAATTCAATTTCAAATTCAAGTGAAATTTGAATAAAAATTCAAATTTCCGTCCAATTTTGTGTGACACTTAGGCTATAAATAGAGGTCATATGTGTGCATTTTTTCAACTTTGATCATTTGAGAATTACACTTCAAAGTTCAGACCTTTTTTTAGGCACAAATTTCGTGCTCCCTCTCTCCTTCTCCCTCCATCTTAGGCTATAAATAGAGGTCATATGTGTGCATTTTTTCAACTTTGATCATTTGAGAATTAGACTTCAAAGTTTAGACCTCTTTTGAGGCACCAATTTTGTGCTCCCTCTCTCCTTCTCCCTCCATTCTTCTTCTCCTACCTCCAAGCTCTTATCCATGGCTTCCTATGGTAGTGAACTTCTTCTAGACTTATTTTCTCCTTGAAGTGGCGTCTCCAATCATCCTTCTCCTTCTCCATTCCACTGCTATCAAACTTTAAGAAGCAAAGGACTCCATTGATGAAGAATATCCAAGGCCTACAAGCTCCAATGGAGCTACATCAAAACATTTGGAAAGTCAGCTTTACAAAGAAATGACATTTTGAAGCAAAGTCTAGCAACAACGGCCCGCAACTAAATGCAAACCTAGAGCAACTTATGCACTTACAAATATACATGCACATTCAAAGCTTTTCCGCTACCTGAATCACACACACGTATTCGCTATGTATATATTTTTGCCAACCTTACACACATACATACTTAAGATATTTTCCGCTAACTAAGAAATACACATACGTGTAGTCAAGTACATTATTTTTTTGCTACCCAATTTAATATACAAATTAACAAGGTATTTTGCTAATTATCTCAGCAAGGCATTTTGCTAATAACATTAATAAGGTATCTTTGCTACCTAAATTAATTGAATTAACAAGGTATTCTTGCTACCTAAATTAATTAAATTAATAAGGTATTTTTGCTACCTAAATTAATTAAATTAACAAATGCATTTTTGCTACCTAAATTAATTAAATTAACAAGGTATTTTTGCTACCTTAGTTAATTAAATTAACGAGGTATTTTTGCTACCTAAATTAATTAAATTAAGAAAGTATTTTCGCTACCTAAGTTAAGTGAGGTATTTTCGCTACCTAAAGTATTTTGGTTACCTATCCTACACCTACAAGTATATGATGAGCAACATTTTCAAACCTCTAGGTGTAAGGCAACATCACGGTGCAACCCAAAGTTGATTGTTGGCCTAGAGGGTAAGCTTCAGCTAATAATATGCACCCACTTTTGGGTTCTCTTGCACCCAAAAACAAGCTTTGGTTCCTAGGCCTAAGGTATCATTCAAGTCCTCATGAAAACTGCCTACATGCTAAAAAAATGGCAAACATTCGCATACCAAATTGTGTCATAGGTTATTCCTCACAAAATCATGCGCAAATGCCATTGAGGCATTTCACCAAGCACTTGGTGGGAGCATGTTTAGGCATGAATAGCAAGGGAATGGGGGCAATGTGGCATGCCCAGTCTTTTCAGAATACAACTTAGGCCTAAGGCCATTGCCTACAACCCTCCAACTCAACAAGAACAAGCAACAATTCAAGGATAAATCCCTCACATTTTTTAGCAAATACATGTAACTTAGAGCACCAAAATACATCAATGGAAAGCTAGAGAGCCCAAGAATGAGGTACTTACTTGTTGGGCTTGCTAAAAATTGTGTCCCCTAATTCTGCACAAGACAAGCTTTAAATAGGCTCTGAATCCGCGACGTTGCGCTTAGCACCACCTTCGCGCTTAGCACGAGTAAGTGGATTTGAGCTTAGCACCAATCATGCGCTGAGCCTGGCTAAAGACAACCATCGCGCTTAGCGAGTAGATCTCGCGCTTAGCATGCGGCCTTTGTGGCGTCCCGAAATAATGACTGGTTTAATAGTAATAAATTAAATAGCAGAAACCATGGGAAATTTTTTTTTTCTCTCTCTCTTTTTTTTCACACTGTCATTCATTTCATGGTAATTAAATTCAGAAGGAAAATTATCACTATAGAGTCTTGAATGGCCAGTTCACAACTCTATTCGGATTCATTTCTTTCTGATCACTCATAACCTCTAAAACTATTTTGCTATTTCCAAAAATATACTAGCCATCATTTTAGGTTGTCACGTGAAAAATAATAAAATGCGGTTAGTAAACTCTTTTCAAATAAAGTTTGTTAACACTTCCTTTCAAATAACATGATCAAACATAATTACATTTATCATCTAAAACTGTCCAAAATATGGGAGTTTGCAAAATAACATAGTGACATCCAGAACAAAGGTAACAACTGTGGTGGCTTCAGCCACAATATATACATCCATCAAAATTGAAATTCTGATACCAATGCCAGATGTCGTACAGGATGTCACGACATCACGCTTCAGAACATGCAGATTATATTTGAGAGTATGAACAGATTAAACAGGTAAATAACACAAGAGAATTGTTAACCCAGTTCGGTGCAACGTCACCTACATCTGGGGGCTACCAAGCCAGGGAGGAAATCCACTAAAATAGTGTTAGTTCGAAGATCTAACAGCCACTGTTTACAACCTTCTCACCTAACCACTACCCGTGCAATCTCTACCTAAGAGCCACTCTTAGATATGAGAACCCCTCTCACTCCCTCTCAATCACTCTCCCGTGTTTACAAATAAATCAAAGACACACCAGAGATTGCTCTCTGAACAAAAGAGATCAACTCTACACACTCAGGTCCAACACTTGAAGTTAGGATAACATCAAGGTGGCTCACAAAACACTCAAGTCCCAAAACTCACAAAATAACTCTTCAATCTCGGACTTGGTCCTCAACCCCGTGCAGCCTTCATGTTTATATAGCAGTGTGCGTATCTGGGCTGCAACAACTTGTGCTGGAGGAGATCTATCATTCTCCTGAAAAATCTGCACTTAAAGAACTAAAAGATACAGTTTGATCTTTTAGTTTTTATCTTTAATCTTTAATCCCTGAACGAACTCTTCTAGTTTGTAATTCGAACTTTAATTATCTTTTAATTCGTTCCTAAAGATAGATCGTCTAATCTGTTGCTAACTGCACAATAATCTGTTAAAGATATAACAGATTTATGTGTCCAGTATTTTCGGGCAAGATGTCCTGGACATCGTATCCGACATCGTGGATCCTGCAGCTTCAATTCTTTTATCTTGCCTTGTGCATTGTGCAGCAACTCCAGTATTTTCGGGCAGGATGTCCTGGACATTGTATCCGACATCGTGGATCCTGCAGCTTCAATTCTTCACTTGACACTTTATCTTGCCTTGTGCATTGTGCAGCCCGATCTTATTCCTTGACATAAGGTTGGACATCATGTGCAGCAACTCCAGCTTTCCTTCATTGTCTAAGTGCTTATGTTTTAACAAAATCTTAGCCAATCTTTTAAAACTCAGTAGAGCTAAGCACTAACAATCTCCCCCTTTGGCAAATTTTGTCTAAAACATACTTAGACACTTCCTGAGCAGGTACGAGCAGTTATGCAAGTGGGATCAGCAACTTTCATTATCAGAGTAATCAAGCACAGCGGTATCTGTAGTGGCGACAGCAAAATTCTGCAAGTTGCAAGTCGTTTCCAGGATGTCAGGACATCTCACGTGACATCAGCTTTCTGCTCCCCCTGTCTCCATGCTCCTACTGCTGTAAAGCAGTTCACTGCAGCATCTTCTATCAGCTACTAGTCTTTTCCAGGATGTCAAGACATCTCATGTGACATCAGTCATCATCAGCAGCAGCAGTCTCCCCCTCAAAATCATATACATACAACTCCCCCTCAAAATCATGAATCATGCATACATGCATACATCGTATCCTACTTCTCAAAATCACAAATCATGCACATAGTATCCTACTAATCATGCATATAATAATACCATTACTCCCCCTTTTTAGACAGAATTTGACAAAAGTAGAATGCATGAACTTAAGGTGCAAATATTACAGACCAATAGTAAACCATTGTTCAAAGGGACATGCCCCTATAGCTAGTAAGAGTAAAAAGCAAAAATAAAGGTCTGATGGTCATGGGGTGGCTTCAGAATCATCATCATCTGATTCAGTATCCTCTGCTGCATCTTCCTCTTCCTCAGCTGCTTCTTCTTCTTCCTCAGCTGCTTCACCATCATCAATGCCACTGTCTGAGAGTCTTTTGATCAGGCGTTCCAGCTCCATCTTCTTCTCTGTGGTGGCTTTGATGGTTGCTTCCAGCACCTTGCATGTGTCCTTGAGTTCAGCAATCAAAGCATCCTTGGACACAGCACCTGAAGCAGCAGCTTTCCCTGATGTCGAGACAATGTCTGGGACATGTGTCCCCTCAAACAGTTTGTAATGCAGGGATAGAGGAGATTCTCTCTTCATCACAGAGTCAGTGTAGTTTAAAATATTGGGATGTTGACTCAACATAATGCCACACAATACAGTTGGGAAGGCAATGGGTAATTTGACAGCAAAAGATTCTGAATGCTTAACAGTTTGATCAAAAATATAGTTTCCAAAATTAAATTTGGACTTGGTTCCAACAACATACAGAAATTTACCCAAACCTGTGGCAACAGTGGAAGTATGATTGGTGGGTACCCAGTTTGCAGCGCCAATCCTATGCAGGATTGCATACTTCACACTTAGCTTCCCTGCAGAAAGCTTCCCTTTCTTTGGCCAATGCTGGACCTGTTTGGCAGTGATTTCCTTGGCAATTTGATGCTCAGAGACAGTAATATCCACCACTCCATCTGTTGGTCTGCCCAGGTATTTGTTGATTACAGCAGGGGAGAATCTAACACACTTTCCTCTGACAAACACTTTCTGATACTCATCACTCTTTCTGTTTGTTATGTCAGAGGGAATGTTGACAATGAATTCCCTGACTAGGCTTTCATAACAATCTCCCAACTTGGTGACTGTTTTCAGCAGTCCAGCAGCCTTGATGAGGTCCATGATCTCCTTGCAATCCAAGGCATCTCTTCCCAGTTCTCTTTCCAAGGCAAGTCTGCGTTGATACACAAATTTCCACCTTTCAACATTGCCAATGGAGTGGAAAGAGATGTTGTCCAATGGTGCATCAGGGACATTTCCAGGCACCTTTTTCCCTGATGTCTTGGCCCTCTTGATGTCGGGAACATCTGGTTCGACATCATCATCAGAATCAGATGAGGAAATTTCTTTCCTCTTCTTGGAAGGGATTGCAACTTTGCTCCTTCTGGATGTGGTAGGAGTGATTGGAGTGCTCTTCTTCTGTGCCATAGTTTTGATTCGTCCAGACCTCTTAATGGGGGTTTTACCCTTTCGGCTTTGTAATCGTTCTGCGATGCCAGGTGCCAACTTGTTGGCAAGGGGTTCCTCATCAGATTCTACTTCTTCCAGGTCAATGAGGTCACCTGGAGCAGGTTCTGGTGCCCTTGGTGCAGGGGTCTCCTCTGTGGCTTGATCATCTTCCTCTGTTGATTCCTCTTTACTGGATGAAGAGAGGACTTCAGCATTTGGGGCGGAAGATGTTGGAACATCTTTATCAACATCAGGCACAGAAACATTTAGGGTGGAAGATGTTGGAACATCTTCATCAGCATCAGGGACAGAAGCATTTTTCAAAATGCTACTCACAATACTGCGGATCTTCTTGTCCATCTCCGTGTCTACTTCCCTAGGACTTGTTGCAAGGCTAGGGTTTTCAGAAATCTTCACACCCTGTTGTCGTTTGGGGACCAGTTTTTCAGGAACAGGGGCTGAACCAGGAATCATTTGTATGGGCTGGATATTGAATTCAGGTCGTTCCTGGTTTGATGGTGCTTTGGTGGATGATGGAGATGATGGTACAGAGGTTGAACCAGGAGCTGAAGTTTCTTTTGGTGAGGTAGCCATGGAAGTGCAGAGCCTTTGGAATGATTTCGTAAATTTCTGAGAGCTGTTGGGGAATGCTGAAAACGAGATTACCACGAAAATATAAGTTTGAATGAGGAATGTAGAGGGACGTGTGAAGCAACGGTCGAATTTGTTTTGGCTCAGTAGTGAACGTGCTATTAATGTTAAGTGAGACGTTTGAGCACGTTCAGATAGCAGTAGCTGCTATAATTCCTCTAGCAGACAAATGCCCAGCTTGCCCCTCAGTTTTTCAAACTGTTTTGCATCCAATGCCTTTGTGAAAATATCTGCTATTTGTTCCTCAGTGTCAACATGCTCCAGTGTGATAACTTTATCATCAACAAGCTCTCTAATATAGTGATGTCTAATGTCAATGTGCTTGGTTCTGCTGTGTTGAACAGGATTTTTAGAAATATTAATAGCACTCAAGTTGTCACAGTACAATGTCATGACATCTTGTTCGACATTGTACTCCTTGAGCATCTGCTTCATCCAAACTAGTTGTGAACAGCTGCTTCCTGCTGCAATATACTCTGCTTCTGCAGTAGATAGGGACACACAGTTCTGCTTCTTGCTGAACCATGAAATAAGATTGGTTCCCAAATAGAAACATCCACCAGAAGTGCTTTTTCTGTCATCTGCACTTCCAGCCCAATCAGCATCACAATACCCAACCAGCATTGAATCTGAACAATGACAGTACATAATCCCATAGTCACTGGTGCCATTTACATATTTCAGAATTCTCTTTACTTGAGTCAAGTGACTTATCTTAGGATTGGCTTGATATCTTGCACAAACACCTACTGCATAGGTGATGTCGGGTCTGCTAGCTGTTAAATATAGTAAGCTCCCAATCATGCTTCTGTACAGACTTTGATCAACACTGGTCCCAGCTTCATCTTTTGACAGCTTCAAGTGAGTAGGTGCAGGTGTTCTTTTATGGCTGGCATTTTCCATCCCAAACTTCTTGACAATGTTCTTTGCATACTTGCTTTGTGAGAGGAATATGGAGTCTTCCATCTGCTTCACTTGGAGTCCCAGAAAATAAGTCAGCTCTCCAACAAGACTCATCTCGAATTCAGATTGCATCTGTTGGACAAAATGTCGAAGCATCCCTCCAAACACAATGTCATCAACATATATCTGTGCTATCATCAAGTTATCAGCATCTTGTTTGACAAAGAGAGTCTTGTCAATTCCTCCCTTCCTATACCCTTGCTGAGTAAGGAACTCTGTTAGCCTTTCATACCAAGCTCTTGGAGCTTGCTTCAATCCATAGAGAGCCTTCTTGAGCCTGTATACATGATCTGGATGAGTTGGATCTACAAATCCCTTTGGCTGCTCCACATAGGCTTCTTCATTCAGGTATCCATTCAGAAACGCGCTCTTCACATCCATCTGGTACAGCTTGAATTTGAGGATGCACGCTACACCAAGTAACAATCTGATGGACTCAAGTCTAGCAACTGGGGCAAAAGTTTCATCAAAGTCTACACCTTCAATCTGAGTGTATCCTTGAGCAACAAGTCTGGCCTTGTTTCTGGTTATAACACCTTCTTCATTGGTTTTGTTCTTGAAGATCCACTTGGTGCCAATCACATTAGTTCCCTCGGGTCTAGGAACTAGCTCCCAGACTTCATTCCTTTTGAATTGCTCCAATTCTTCTTGCATAGCATTGATCCAGAACTCATCAGTCAGTGCCTCTTTCACATTCTTGGGCTCAATTTTGGAGACAAAGCATGAATTGGAGACAATCTCAATCTCCCTTGATCTTGTAGTGACCCCTCTGTTTGGATCTCCTATAATCAGCTCCTTGGGGTGCATCTTCTGGATTCTAATGGAGGGTCTCTTGTCAGGTTGGTTGATGTTTGGTTCATCTGTAGCAGAATCAGAGTTTTCTGCATTTTCTACACTTTTAGCTGTATCTGCTACATTGTCACCCGATGTTCTGACATCTTCTTCGACATCCTTCTTTCTTGCTGGAGTTAGATCATCAACAACCACATTGATGGATTCCATCACAGTTCTGGTTCTGGAATTGAATACTCTATATGCTCTGCTGTTTGTAGAGTATCCCAAGAATATCCCTGCATCACTCTTGGGATCCATCTTTCTCCTTTGCTCTCTATCTGCCAAAATGTAACATGGACTTCCAAAGATGTGGAAGTGCTTGACAGTTGGCTTCCTCCCTTTCCAGATTTCATACAGTGTGGTTGGAGTCCCTCTTCTAAGTGTGACTCTGTTGTGGATGTAGCATGCTGTGTTCATGGCTTCAGCCCAGAGATTATAGGGAAGTTCTTTGGCATGAAGCATGACCCTAGCAGCCTCTTGCAAAGTCCTGTTTTTCCTTTCAACTATGCCATTTTGTTGTGGTGTAATGGCTGCAGAGAACTCATGAATGATGCCTTCAGATGTGCAGTATTCAGTAAACTTGCTGTTTTCAAATTCTCTGCCATGGTCACTCCTGATTCTCTTGATGGCACAGTCTTTTTCTCTTTGAAGTCTTAGACTCAACTCCTTGAATACTTCAAAGGTGTCTGATTTCTCTCTGATAAAGTTGACCCAGGTAAATCTGGAGAAATCATCCACAACAACATAGGCATACCTTTTTCCTCCAAGGCTTTCAACTTGCATAGGCCCCATCAAGTCCATGTGAAGTAGTTCCAGCACCCTGGAAGTGGTCTGATGTTGAAGCTTCTGGTGGGACATCTTGACTTGCTTTCCAATCTGACATTCACCACAGATTCTGCCTTCTTCTATTTTCAGATTGGGAATGCCTCTAACAGCACCTTTGTCAATGATTTTCTTCATGCCTCTTAAGTGCAGATGTCCAAATCTTTGATGCCATATATTGACTTCATCTTCTTTGGAGACTAGACATGTGGAGGAGTAACTGGTTTCTTGAGGTGTCCATAGGTAACAGTTGTCCTTTGATCTGCTGCCCTTCATTAGGACTTCACTCTTCTCATTTGTCACCAAGCATTCTGACTTTGTGAAGTTTACATTGAATCCTTCATCACACAACTGACTGATGCTGATCAAGTTCGCAGTCAGTCCCTTCACCAGCAGTACTTTGTTCAGACTAGGAAGTCCTTCATGGACTAGCTTTCCCATTCCAGTGATCTTTCCTTTAGAGCCATCTCCAAATGTCACATAGCTAGTGGAGCAAGGTTCAATGTTCACCAGGAATTCTTTAACTCCTGTCATGTGTCTGGAACAGCCGCTATCCAGGTACCAATCTTCCTTAGCTGATGCTCTAAGTGAAGTATGAACAACAAGACTAACAGTCTTGTGTTTTGGAACCCACATCATCTTCCTTCCACTGCTGCTTCTTTGAGTTCCATGATGTGGATGGCCATGTAAATGATAGCAAAAGGGCTTTATGTGACCATACTTGCCACAGTAGTGACACCTCCACTTCTTTCTTTTGCTCCTTTTCTGCTGCGTTCCATGATGTCGAGACCGATGTTGTGACATCGTGGCTCCAGTGCTGTTTTTGGCAGGAACAAATTCTGTCATGGTTGTTCTGCCAGCAGATTTATGATTAAATCCAAGTCCTCTCTGGTTTCCAATATTCTTTCCAAGTTGTAGCACCTCATCAAGCGTATCTGAGCCTTTATTCAGCATCTTTATTGATTTTGTCATGTTTTCCAGTTTAGAGTTCAGAAAACCAACTTCTCCTTTAAGCTCAGAGATCTCCTCTTCATGTGCCTCCTTCTCAGCCTCCAGATTTGCAATGACCTTCTTCAGTTGTGCTTCTTGCTGAAGAATCTTCTCACTTTTCATGCATAGTTCTCTATAGGATGTAGCAAGCTCATCAAACGTGATTTCACTGTCTGTATCACTTGAATCTTCAGCAGATTCAAATCTCCCAGTGAGTGCATTCACATCTCTGTCAGAATCACTTTCTTGTTCACTCTCTGTATCATCAGACCGACATACAGAAAGTCCTTTCCTCTGCTTCTTGAGATGAGTGGGACATTCAGCTTTGATGTGTCCATAGCCTTCACACCCATGGCATTGAACTCCTTTGCTGTGACTGGGCTTTTCATCTGACCTTTTCTGGTATTCACTACCTTTCCTGATGTCGAAAGGGATGTTCCGGACATGTGGTTTCTGCCTCCTGTCCATTCTGTTCATCACTTTGTTGAACTGTTTTCCAAGGAGCACAACTGCGTTAGTCAGACCTTCATCAGTATCCAGGTCATACTCATCTTCTTCTCCTTCATCATTGGACACGAACGCCAGATTCTTGCTCTTCTTTTCAGTCCTATCCGAGAGTCCTAGCTCAAAGGTTTGAAGGGAACCAATGAGTTCATCTACTCTCATGTTGCAAATGTCTTGGGCCTCCTCTATTGCAGTGACTTTCATGTCAAATCTCTTAGGCAAAGATCTGAGGATCTTTCTCACCAGCTTTTCATCTGTCATTCTTTCTCCCAAGGCAGTGCAAGCATTGGCAATTTCAAGAATGTTCATGTGGAAGTCATGAATACACTCTTCCTCCTTCATCTTCAGATTTTCGAATTTTGTGGCCAATAGTTGCAATCTGGACATCTTCACTTTGGAGGTTCCTTCATGAGTGGTTTTCAGGATCTCCCATGCATCCTTGGCCACTGTGCATGTGTTGATCAGTCTGAAGATATTCTTGTCAACTCCATTGAATAGAGCATTCAAAGCTTTGGAGTTTCCAAGTGCCAATTCGTCTTCTTCTTTTGTCCAGTCTTCTTCTGGCTTCAATTCATTAGTGGGCTTTCCTTCTGTGTCCAACATCTTGGGATGTTCCCAGCCTTTGATGACAGCTTTCCAGGTTCTGCTATCCAGTGATTTGAGGAAGGCCACCATCCTTGCTTTCCAGTATTCATAGTTGGTTCCATCCAGAATTGGTGGTCTGTTCACTGGTCCTCCTTCTTTCTCCATGTTCATCAGAATTTATCTCCCTAGATCTCACTCAGTGATTTCGAGTGCCCGCTCTGATACCAATTGAAATTCTGATACCAATGCCAGATGTCGTACAGGATGTCACGACATCACGCTTCAGAACATGCAGATTATATTTGAGAGTATGAACAGATTAAACAGGTAAATAACACAAGAGAATTGTTAACCCAGTTCGGTGTAACGTCACCTACATCTGGGGGCTACCAAGCCAGGGAGGAAATCCACTAAAATAGTGTTAGTTCGAAGATCTAACAGCCACTGTTTACAACCTTCTCACCTAACCACTACCCGTGCAATCTCTACCTAAGAGCCACTCTTAGATATGAGAACCCCTCTCACTCCCTCTCAATCACTCTCCCGTGTTTACAAATAAATCAAAGACACACCAGAGATTGCTCTCTGAACAAAAGAGATCAACTCTACACACTCAGGTCCAACACTTGAAGTTAGGATAACATCAAGGTGGCTCACAAAACACTCAAGTCCCAAAACTCACAAAATAACTCTTCAATCTCGGACTTGGTCCTCAACCCCGTGCAGCCTTCATGTTTATATAGCAGTGTGCGTATCTGGGCTGCAACAACTTGTGCTGGAGGAGATCTATCATTCTCCTGAAAAATCTGCACTTTTAAAGAACTAAAAGATACAGTTTGATCTTTTAGTTTTTATCTTTAATCTTTAATCCCTGAACGAACTCTTCTAGTTTGTAATTCGAACTTTAATTATCTTTTAATTCGTTCCTAAAGATAGATCGTCTAATCTGTTGCTAACTGCACAATAATCTGTTAAAGATATAACAGATTTATGTGTCCAGTATTTTCGGGCAAGATGTCCTGGACATCGTATCCGACATCGTGGATCCTGCAGCTTCAATTCTTTTATCTTGCCTTGTGCATTGTGCAGCAACTCCAGTATTTTCGGGCAGGATGTCCTGGACATTGTATCCGACATCGTGGATCCTGCAACTTCAATTCTTCACTTGACACTTTATCTTGCCTTGTGCATTGTGCAGCCCGATCTTATTCCTTGACATAAGGTTGGACATCATGTGCAGCAACTCCAGCTTTCCTTCATTGTCTAAGTGCTTATGTTTTAACAAAATCTTAGCCAATCTTTTAAAACTCAGTAGAGCTAAGCACTAACAAAAATTCCTATACAATAGGTCTACGCACCAAAAAATCAAAAGAGTAAACCTAGCAGTCTGAACTAGATACACCCATCCACAAAAAGTATGTACGCCTAGTCTAAGGAGCCGTCTGCTACGATGAAGAGTTGTCACTATTCGCTGTCCCTCCAAGGCCACTCTCCTCTGTAGAGTCTGCCTCAGATGCTGACATAATATCCTCTGGAGAATCAACATCAATGAGTGGGTCTTCATCATCCTCAGGTAAGTCAAGGGCGTCCACAGCAGGTTCAGGAGGTAACTCCTCTGGGTCCTCTTCAGGATCCTCTTCAGAGGATGACACCTCTATCACTTGAACTTGCTCCACTAGTCGATATGGAGTAGGTGTAGGTAGTATCCACTCCACAGGCTTCTGAAGTGTGCGTGCGGGTTCCGCCGGATGTACTAATGAAGTAGCGGTACGTCGAATTGTGCCACGAAATCGACACCTCTCATTGCCTTCGAGGGTCTCCCAAACACCCTCTAGGCACTCCATCACAACACGATCATGGATCAATTGCGCTGCCATCGCAATCTACAAGAGATAAAAGGAAGAAGGTAGACTCTTGCACAAGAAATCTAACTACAGGTATCAATACAATGCGTCCCACCACCGCTACGCATAGTCAAAAGGTCTCTCTCAATGGATTTCCTCTCTGGTAATCGATTACCAAAGTATGTAATCGATTACCAGTGCCCAAACACGAATTACACAGCTTTTGCACATGGAAACCTACAAATTACACTGTGTAATTGATTACACCTAAATGGTAATCGATTACCAGTGGCAGGTAGCACTGTGTAATCGATTACACCCAACTAGTAATTGATTACCAGTGCCCTATCACCATGTGTAATCGATTACACCCCATTGGTAATCGATTACCAGAGGCCATTTCAACTTCTTGTCTCCATTTTTAAGCCCTGTAATCGATTACCCACGAATGGTAATCGATTACCAGAGGCTAAATTTCAGATACCACCCAAGATACATAACTGGCCAGCCGCCACACAAGCCTCCTTGCTTCATGGACTTTATTCTTTTATTGGTTGACTGCCAGGAGCTCACCTGTTTAGGTACATCACAGGTTCTCACTGACTGACTATGCCCGGGTTGGGCCGGGATTGGTAAAGCTTGGTTTTGGGCAATAGCACCCCACTTGACGTTCCCAAGGTCTCCTGACCCCCGCAACATATCTCCAGGTACCACTCTGTGGTCAACAAACAAAAGTAGGAAGACAGACTCTTCCACGCTTTCTCACATCAAGCTTGTTGGATTATGGGGCACCCATCATATGTGGTACTAGGTGGCGATCGGGTGATGGCGCAAATCAACTCTCCCACTTCCACAAGTCAAACATAAACACACCATCCTCAGTTGCCCACCTTTCAACTGAGCTCACGCATTCCCATGTAGCCCTTATCCTCGCTCCTCTCAGCACCGGGTCCCCATCAACCCCTCCAAGCTTCCACAATATCCAAGCAATTCAATTCTGAATATCATGAAACTACCCTAAACCAAGAAAACAGGGTAGAGGCAGAAAACTCTGTCCAAAACACATTCAAATACCACAACTTTCCCTACTCAAATACCCCAGTAACATTCTCTTCGTTCTGATTCGTTAACCGTTAGATCGCCTTGAAAATTTTACTGGAGGTTACTAGTACATAAATATACATTTTGACCGTTGGGATCTACTAGAAAATTCCTGGAACCCGATATGTACTACTCTTCCCATGACTAGCAATGCACAAACATTTTTCTGCACATGTTAAGAAAAATCTGCTGCACAATTCAACAACATTTTTCTGCATAATAGGGCAGATTTCGAAATCCATCTTGCCCACATCCAATTTTTCTCACATTGGATCCTACAAGTCCTAAATCATGTATAAATCATATTTAAACCAAAAACAAGATTCAGACCAAGGCAATACAAAATCTAGGTATCCAAAACCCATCCATTTAGTGGATTTTCAAGGTTTGAGAAGTGAAAATGAGAATTGGGTAATTTTGGGGTAAACTCTCATCTCAATCAAGTCTATAACATTGATTTAGACTTGTTCAAACTGGTTTTAAGGCGAAAACTCCACCGATTCAAAATTTGACCCCTCAACACCCAATTTACCCTAGAAATGGCTCTTGCTTTCACCTTTGTCATTCATTTTTCTCATTTGCTCTGCCCAAGCCTTCCTACAAGTCCTAATTGACATTCTAAACTAGAATAAACTCACTTTAGACTCCAATTTCCACTAACCCCAAATTTGGTTGTTCAAACCCTCAAAATCTCACACTTTTCCACTCACATCACTACCATTCTCACATTTAACCCTAAGTTAACTCTCCCCATCATCTCTACTAGTTTTCTACCAACAATTTCAGCATACAAATATCACAAAGCATCATCATAAAACCTTAAAACAGAATGGGTAATTTGGCTCACATCAAGCATGTCAAGTTTAGCATGATTTCTACAAATTCCTTCACAAATAATTATTCTAAGGCAATAACCAAGTAAAACTACCCATCATATATCCCAAAAAACCCAATACCCACAAATTTCATGTGAGAAGAAGTCCACCCATACCCAAAATTCGAAGTCCCACAACGTAGAGGTGTGCTTCACGACTCCAAAAATGGCTTCCCTTTGCAATTTGGAGTAAAAATGATGAGCAATTTTGGAGCTTCAAAGGGCAACAATGGTGGAGGAGAAATGAAGAAGAAAAGCAACGTGGAAGAGGGAGGAAAAGCTTTTTCTGAAATCTGCGGAAGATATAGAGAGAGAATTTGGCTTTTATTTTTAAAAAAAGATTTTCTCTTTCCTTTTTCTAAAAGCAATGCCACATGTCTCATTTTGAGTGGAGCAAAAAGGGGCCCACATTTTCCCCTTGATGTGACTTCATACTCAGCCACAAGGAGAGAAAAATTTGACCTTTTGAATGCTAAAATCCTGCCTCGGTTTGCATGCCGCCTCTCTGGTTCCAGTTCCTTGCGTTTCTCTGCACCCGTCGGGGCCCGTTTTCGAAAGTAGGCAATATATATATCAAAAAGCTCAGAATAAGGCCCTGAGCGTGGTTCAGAGGTTGGTTTTGTTAAATTTTAAGTTGCATGCAAAACGATAATTTTTTTAGACTAATTAATTGAGGATTAATCTATAACTGTCCAGTTATGGATTACTCTTCGCTAATTAGTCTAACCTGCGTATTTCTCTCCCAATGTACATACTTCTACAAAAAATATACATATATATACACTGAATAATACATATACATACATATATATATATATATATATATATATATATATATATATATAATTATTTAAAATGTAACACTTACAAAATTCCGAGTAGAAATTTTAGGATGTCACAACCTTGATATTTAAGCTCTGCCAGATTCCCTTGTCACGCTATGCGCGCTGAGCCCAAATGGTGAGCTGAGCGCGAACAGTTCACTTGTCCTCAAGTGACAAAATACAGTGGTCAATCAAAATGGTGTTTGTTTCACAGAAAAAAAATCAATCATATGAAATGAATATCATGGAATGCTTCAATCAATTGCTTTTCACAAATATGCAACTTTTCAAAGATAGGAACATATGCATTAGAGTCACAACTGAAATAAGCTATTGAGAATGACAGATATCAAGGAAGGATCATCAACCAAAGTCACACAGTCATTGTTTCACTCAAGCTCAAGTGTTTATGCTCATTCCATTATAAACAACTAACACAAGTCCTAACCTTTTCATTTCATCTCATACCATATAGAAATAAACACATAAAATGAATCCGAAGGACTTTCTAGGCTTGTAATGAGGTTAGGCTGCCAACAAATCAGGGTTTTTCTAGGATTCAAAAGCTTAGGCTCTAGGAGAGCATTCATTCATAGATAAACCTTTACTTTTTCATTCATTCCTACCCCATACTTGCCTTTTATTTAAGCACTTAGCTTTATTTCATTACTTTGCAACATACACACTTATTAAATTCATTTGTACTTATAGCTTTTTTTAAAGAAACGGTGTGTATATGCTGCTTTTCTTTGACCATTTTAATTCTTACCCAATATCTCCCCCAAATTTGGAACAAATTTACCTTGATAATTACTCCCCCAAATTTGAGACAAATTTGCTTTGAACCAAGCTTTCTGTGGATGATGCTCTCCTACAACCTAAGACAAGGTATCAGGAGATAACACTGTATAGGCTCAAGGTTCAATCAATCAATAATTCATTCAGCTCAAACTGGGTGCAAGGGATAAATCATTCAAGCACAAGGTTAGCTTTTTGGCTAAGTAGCTATCACAATCAAAACATGGCCTTCATCATCCTCAATTCATGCATTCAATCCATACTTCAGATATTCATGCAAAAATCAATACTAAATGATAGTCGTTTCTATCAAAATTTAAGGATCACACTCTCACCGTGATACAGTCAATGCATTCCTTCACAATCAATCTGACAAACTGACTAACATTTTCAGTCATACTTCTAATCACATGTTCTTTTTCTTCTAATGGCTGCAAGCTTGATCAAAACAACATCTAAACATTCCAATCCACTCAATTTATACAATTTCTCATTCAAGTCATTAACAAACACTCATTCATAAGAATTCACACCACAGAATATCATAATCAATCAGTTCACTGTTCAAACAAGCTTTTTGTACAAGCAATCAACACTAAAATAACTGGAATTTAAATGACTGAAACATAAACTAAATAACTGATAAAATAAATTGTTCATAATTTGCAGGATTTTAAAAACTATGCAGAATTTAAAACTCCTGATCATCCTACTGCTGATCTTCTGCATGCTCGTTCAAATCCAGCACCTGAGCAGTAGGCTCCTGAGCTGCTGCTTCCTCCTGAGCGACTAGATCAGTCTCAAAGACAAATGGCTCAGGAGGAGCAAGCTCATCCTCTGCATCTGGCATAGGCTCCTCTGCTGGCACAAGCTCTTAGGCTACTGAGGCCTCATCCCCTCCAGAAGGAGAAGGCTAGACTCCTGGCCAAGCCACCTGTGCAAGAAATTCATCTACACTCATAGCTGGCTGCTGGCCAGAGCTCTGCAACCTCTGTATGATGATGATCTGGCCTCTGTGTAGGCTCTGGAGCATGGCAAATAATGTCTCTGAAGTGAATGAGGAGGGTCCTATAGGAGGAGCTGGAGCAGGAACTGGAGCTGGTAAGGGAGCTACAGTAGAAGAAGATGGAACAGTAGTGGAAGGAGCAATAGAAGGATCTGGTAAAGTAGATGAAGAAGGAGAATAAGTATTTGGTGCTGCTGACATAGGGGGAGCCTCAAATCTCTTACCCCTGGCCTTCCTTGGCCCTCTGAATGTCACTGTTGGATCATCTAGATTTCAACAGTTCTTCTTTATATATGCCAAGTTAATGGGAGGGCTGAGACTCTCCAAAGATCTAGAATCTAATGTGACTCCTCTAGCTTTACACAAAGTTGTGATTAAGGCTGGAAATCCAAGCCTAGAGGAGTCATGCTGGGTAATGATAGAAATCTGGTGGGAGATGAGGTAGCCCAGATTCATGTCCATCTTCATAATAATGCCAAAAATCAACTTGGCCCGATCTAGTGTGATGTCAGTGTTGGATCAAATGGCCTCGAAATAATTAAGAAGGGGGTTGAATTAGTTATTAACGAACCTTTACTAATTAAAAATTTACTCTTCTAAGGTTTTTACTATGTTGTTAAGTAAATGAAGAATAGAAAAGAAACTTAACCAAAAGTAAAAGCGGGAATTAAAGTGCACAGCGGAAATTAAAAGAGTAGGGAAGAAGGAGACAAACACACAAGAGTTTTTATACTGGTTCGGCAACAACCCGTGCCTACATCCAGTCCCCAAGCGACCTGCGGTCCTTGAGATTTCTTTTCAACCTTGTAAAAATCCTTTTACAATCAAAGGTTCACAAGGGATGTACCCTCCCTTGTTTTCTTTGAACAACCTAGTGGATGTACCCTCCACTAGAACTGATCCACAAGAGATGTACCCTCTCTTGTTCTCAGTCAACAACCCAAGTAGATGTACCCTCTACTTGTACCACAAAGGATGTACCCTCCAATGTGTTAAGACAAAGTTCTCAGGCAGTTAAACCTTTCAAACTTTGTGAATAGGGAAACAAAAGAATTCTCAAGCTGTTAGTCCTTTGAAATCTTTTGTTTTAGGGAAAGGGAAGAATCAAAAGAATTCTCAGACTGTGTCGTTTTGAATTCATTGACAAGAGAGAAGAGAGACACAAAAGAATTCAGGCGATTAGTCCTTCGTTCTTTGGAAAAGAGAGAAGAGAGACACAAAAATAATTAAGGCGGTTAGTCCTTGGCGAATTCTTTTTGGCAAAGGGAGAATAGAATAAAAAGATGAATAGCACAAGTTTTGTTTTCAAGGTTTGGAAAACCAGAAAACTTTTGAAGGCTTTTGATAAAAGGAGAAGAAGAAGGAGTTCAAAGAGATTCAGAAATCAATTGGGAAATGTTTTAAAGGATGTTCAAGATAATTGTTGAAAAAGAGATTATAGAAATGCAAATCAAAGTCTTGCTTTTATAGACTCTTCATGTCTGGTCAAGAGAATCATTAGAAGAGTTATAACCTTTAGAAAAACTTAAAAACCATTTGGAAAAGTTACAACTTTTAGAAAAACTTGAAAACTATTGGAAGAGTTACATCTTTTGATTTTGTTCAGAAACTATCACTGGTAATCGATTACCAAATCAGTGTAATCGATTACACAAAGCTTTTTCTGAAAGGATGTGACTCTTCACAATTAAATTTGAATTCCAATGTTCAAACACACTGGTAATCGATTACCAAATCATTGTAATCGATTACAACATTTTGAAATCAATTGGAACGTTGTAAATTTAGTTGAAAGCTTTTTGAAAACCATTTTGCTATTGGTAATCGATTACAACAATCTGGTAATCGATTACCAAAGAGTAAAAACTCTTTGGTAAAAGGTTTTTGAGAAAAATTCATGTGCTACTCAATTTTTGAAAAAACTTTTTAATACTTATCTTGATTAAGTCTTCTCTTGATTCTTGAATCTTTAGTCTTGAATCTTGATCTTGATTCTTGGAACATGAATCATGAAACTTGATTCTTGAAATTAAATTTTCTTTTGAACCTTGATGTGTTCTTGATTCAATCTTGAACTCATTCTTTGATTCTTAAGATCATCATCTTTGTTATCATGAAGTGTTCTTGACATTTGATCTTTTTGTCATCTTCTTTGTTATCATCAAAACTCTTTGAATCAATCTTGATTCATCATAAAGCTTGCTTCTACAGTCAGAAGTGTGGGAGGTGGGGATCAAGATGGAGTAAGAAAGAATACTCCATGTCTGAGCGAGTATGGTCATGTTCTTCTTGAGGATCTTCAGAGGCTGACCATCAGCATTAAGCTTAAATCCCCTCCCTGGGATGCAGAGCTAAACAGCCAACTCTTGAGGATCAGGCCTCAAGAAAGCAAATCTAGAGTAAGCTGGTAATGTCTCCCCCTCCTCAATGATCATAGGGGTCTTTAGGAATGTGTTGAAGGTGTCTTCATCAAATTTTATCAAATGACCTCTGACCCTCACCTGCTTTGGTGATTTGTCCTTTGGATCATAGAGGTTAGCATAGAATTCTACTATGGCAACATCAATGCTGCCTTCATCAAAGCTGGTCAATTCTTCATCCCATCTTCTTCCTCTCCAATTCTTCCTTGAATTCATCAAATTCAGTGTGGTAGATTACCACATTTCTCTCTGGCAGCAGCTTCCTAGGAACATTAATGTCAGTGTACCTTTCCCAGGCTTCAGGATAAGTGAACTTGGATCGGTCATATCGGACCTTGGAAGGTGTGGCAGTCGCCTTTCTCTTCTTTGATGCCATCTGAAAATATAAGATCAAACAAGAAGATTAATCAGGGTTATTTTCAAGTTAGTCATCTTATACGACTAACTTTTGCGTAGAAAACATTTTCTAAAGCTTCTATAGTTTCCCCAATTTATAGTTATTTTGTAGGGATTTCTAAATAAATCTTGTTTTATTGTTATAACTGTCTCTAGAGTATCTCCCATGTGATTTAATGATAAAATTTGAACAATTTCAGGTCAAAAGAGGCTAAAATCTTGAGGTGCTAAAGGGAGCAGTTGTGCTCAGCTCACCATTTAGGCTCAGTGCGCATCCAATGCTAAGCGCAGCTTTAGCGCGCTTAGCCTGACAAGGGAATCTGGCAGAGCTTAAATATCAAGGCCGCGTGCTAAGCGTGAGATCCGCTCGCTAAGCGCAAGATCTTCTCGCTAAGCGCGACGGTTGTCTTTAGTCAGGCTCAGCGCATGACTGGCGCTAAGCTCAAATCTACTTACTCATGCTAAACACAACGTTGCGGATTCAGAGCCTATTTAAAGTCTGTCTTGTGCAGAATTAGGGTACACAATTTTTAGCAAGTAGTACAAAATTTCAGAGCAAGGACACCACAGTGCTAATTTCGAGATAGAGGCTTCGGAGGCAGCAAGAGGAGCAGCTTTGCAGAGGAGCAGCTTTGTAGAGAAGCCTAGGGTTCTTCAATTAGAGAGAGATTAGTTAGCTGCAGAGTGATTGTAAGGTGTTGAGAAGAGGAGGAGGGATCCCCCTTCTTGTGTAAGGAATAATTATTTTGTACTTTCAATGTCATTTGTGTTAGGGTTTTTCTGTAATGGCTGGCTAAACACCCTTGTTGGGGATTTCTAAGGAACAACTGATGTAATTACTTTAATATCTGATTAATGTGTTTTATGTGTTCAATGCTTCTTTCAATCCTTAATTTTTGCATGCTCTTGGTCTGATCATCCATTTGTGTGTACATTTAGGTGACTTTAGCATTGGGAAATGTATTGTTGCCTTAGAACGTTCCCCACAGGGTGACGAAGGTCGTCTTCTCCATGTCCTCCGGTGCCATCTTTATTTGGTTGTATCCTGAGAACCCATCCATGAAAGAAAACAAAGAAAAATTGGTTGTGTTATCTACGAAGACATCGATGTGCGATAAAGGAAAGTTATCCTTTGGAATGGCTCGGTTTAGATCTTGATAGTCCACGCACATCGCATCTTCCCATCCTTCTTAGGGACTGGCACAATGTTGACGACCCATTTCGGGTATCGAGCCACAGCCAAGAAGCCAACGCCAAATTCCTTTTCACCTCTTCTTTTATCTTGAAAGACATCTTGGGCTTCATCCTCCACGGCTTTTGCTTGACTAGGCAACACTCGAGATTCAGAGGTAATCTATGTTGCACAATGTCGGGACTCAAGACGGGCATATCTTGGTATGACCAAGCAAAAATGTCTTGGTAGTCTCACAGCAGAGCTACCAATTCATCCTGGATATGTGTGGTCATGCCCGAGCCAACCATGACCTCTTTTCTTTCTTCGCCAACACCCAAGTTTTTACTATCTCCGTTTCTTCTTAGTGTGGCTTTACTTCTGATGGATGCTTGCTTGTGGGGCTTCTATGGAGGCTGGATCTTTGAGCTTCAATGAGGTCCTTTAATGCTGATTTTCCACCATGGAGATGTAGCGGAAGACAAAGGAGAAGAGGTGAGAGGAGGCGCCATCCACTAGGGAATAAGCCATGTAAGAAGGAGTTTCACCACCAAGATAAGCCTTGGATAAGAAGCTTGGAGAGGATGCTTCAATGGAGGAAAAGAAAGAGGGAGAGAAAGAGAGAGGGGGGAGCACGAAATTGAAGGAAGAAAAAAGGGAGAGAAGTTGAACTTTGAGTTGTGTCTCACAAGACTCTCATTCATCAAAGTTACAACAAGTGTTACACATGCTTCTATTTATAGACTAGGTAGCTTCCTTGAGAAGCTTTCTTGAGAAAACTTCCTTGAGAAGCTTCTTTGAGAAAACTTCCTTGAGAAGTTAGAGCTTAGCTACATGCACCCCTCTCATAACTAAGCTCACCTCCTTGAGAAGCTTCCTTAAGAAAATTCCTAAAGAAGCTAGAGCTTAGCTACACATACCTCTCTAATAGCTAAGCTCACCCCCATGACAAAATACATGAAAATACAAAAAAAAAATCCCTATTATAAAGACTACTCAAAATGCCTCGAAATACAAGGCTAAAACCCTATACTACTAGAATGGACAAAATACAAGGCCCAAACAAAGGAAAACCCTATTCTAATATTTACAAAGATAAGCGGGCTCATACTTAGCCCATGGGCTCGAAATCTATCCTAAGGCTCATGAGAACCCTAGGACCTTCCCTTGGATCTCTGGCCTAATCTACTTGGAGTCTTCTATCCAATGCCCTTGCGGGGTAGGATTGCATCAACTTCCTTGTCTTCTTGTTCAACCATTCTTTTTAGCTCTGAGGGAAACCCCCAATCCTCATCTTCCCCATCCTCAGCTTGGTTTACCAGTTGCTCAAAATCGACGTCTAGCTCCTCGGTATCATTACCTTCACAGGACTCATTATCGGATCTATACCATTTAATCGCAACAAAAATAAACATGCAGAAGAATGAGAATGGATGAAAGTGCAAGAACAAGTGAAGAAGGATTGTATATTTATATATTTGTGGTAACAAAATACATGCCCAAACAGGGAGAGAACCCTAAAGCCTAGGACTAGCTATAGGGTTAGGACTAACGTATTACATTGTGCTTGCCACAAAAATCCCGAGTTGTTTGACAATTCGCCAATTCCCTAATTCGAACTCAGGAGGGCACGACCGCGCCTAATTTGGTTTCTCTTGAGGGGCCTCTTCATGTATCATGGTGACCCGCCCTTCGTACATCCAACCCGCGCTGACAAAGCTTTTGTTGATGTGACACAAGGGAACCCCTTTCACTTGCAGCCATTGCGGCCGACCCATGCTTCTTCACCTCCTTTCTAGGGCACTCCTCCTCATGTTGGTGCGCGTAGGCTTATATCCCAGTCCAAACCTTCCACAGTTCCCCGTGAACTCTACCAAACTTGCCATGCCATTACTGTTCCATCCCCATTCCGGGCTCATACCCATGTCCTAATGTCATACCC